>NC_073693.1:328449486-328491486 GCF_029784155.1 Uranotaenia lowii
ATTTTTGTTATTTTTTGTCATTTTTGTCGTTTTTGTCATTTTTGTCGTTTTTGTAATTTTGGTCATTTTTGTCATTTTTGTCGTTTTTGTAATTTTTGTCATTTTTGTCATTTTTGTCATTTTTGTTATTTTTCTATTTTTTTCCATTTTTATTGTTTTTGTCAGTTTAATTGTTTTTGTCATTTTTATTGTTTTTGTCATTTTTATTGTTTTTGTCATTTTTATCATTTTTGTCATTTTTGTCATTTTTGTCATTTTTGTCATTTTTGTCATTTTTGTCATTTTTGTCATTTTTGTCATTTTTGTCCATTTTTGTCCATTTTTGTCATTTTTGTCATTTTTGTCATTTTTGTCATTTTTGTCATTTTTGTCATTTTTGTCATTTTTGTCATTTTTTGTCATTTTTGTCGTTTTTGTCTTTTTTGTAATTTTTGTCATTTTTGTCATTTTTGTAATTTTTTTCATTTTTGTTTTTTTTTGTCAGTTTTGTCATTTTTGTCATTTTTGTCATTTTTGTCATTTTTGTCATTTTTGTCATTTTTGTCATTTTGTCATTTTTGTCATTTTTGTCATTTTTGTCATTTTTGTCATTTTTGTCATTTTTGTCATTTTTGTCATTTTTGTCATTTTTGTCATTTTTGTCATTTTTGTCATTTTGTCATTTTTGTCATTTTTGTCATTTTTGTCATTTTTGTCATTTTTGTCATTTTTGTCATTTTTGTCATTTTTGTCATTTTTGTCATTTTTGTCATTTTTGTCATTTTTGTCATTTTTGTCATTTTTGTCATTTTTGTCATTTTTGTCATTTTTGTCATTTTTGTCATTTTTGTCATTTTTGTCATTTTTGTCATTTTTGTCTTTTTGTCATTTTTGTCATTTTTGTCATTTTTGTCATTTTTGTCATTTTTGTCATTTTTGTCATTTTTGTCATTTTTGTTATTTTTGTCATTTTTGTCGTTTTTGTCATTTTTGTCGTTTTTGTAATTTTGGTCATTTTTGTCATTTTTGTCGTTTTTGTAATTTTTGTCATTTTTGTCATTTTTGTCATTTTTGTCATTTTTCTAATTTTTTCCATTTTTATTGTTTTTGTCAGTTTAATTGTTTTTGTCATTTTTATTGTTTTTGTCATTTTTATTGTTTTTGTCATTTTTATCATTTTTGTCATTTTTGTCATTTTTGTCATTTTTGTCATTTTTGTCATTTTTGTCATTTTGTCATTTTTGTCATTTTTATTGTTTTTGTCATTTTTATTGTTTTTGTCATTTTTGTCATTTTTATCATTTTTGTCATGTTTTCATAATTTCAGTATCTTTGTTATGGAAACTTAGTTTTCTTTCTTTTTTTATTATGTGAGTTTTTTTTATTCTATTTAGGGCCACCCTGGTGTTAAATTTATAAATAATCAAAGGAATTTAAATGAAATTTTCCAAAAATTGATTGTAACAATATTTTTTTTTTAATTCGAATTTACGAATAACCACTGAAATTTTATTTTCTCGCTTTGAGATCATTGAAGTTTTTTTGCTCCAAATGCTTTGAGTGCTCAACATGAAAGAATTTTCCGACCATTCTTCAAACGAGAATGACAAAGGGGTTCTCTGAAATCTGCTGAATGTAGGAAAATCCTGTAATTAAGGTTCGATAACCTAATTGTAGAGACGTCTTATTAATCTATTTTTATTCTTCGAAGCTATTATTATGACAATATTTTTAACAGCTTGGTGGGTCGTTTCAATTTCACTTCGCAATTAAAATATGCAGCCCTCTTGTCCTGACCTGAAGAGCACAATCTTAAACAGTTTCTAGATACTTTGTTGCGCTATAGCTAGACCGAAAGGTCAAATTCGTATGAGAATTCATGCCTCTAATGAATCATCCTTTTCAACTTGTATATTGAAGGAACGATGTGTTTGAAAAAAACCTTCCCTAAAGCTCCATGACCTATCAGCATCTCATCAAATCAAGTGATTCCTCACGTACGTTTCCTGCAACCAGCTACAGCAGCAATAGAAGGCATCGGTCAGAGCGGCCCAATTTCTCTTCCGGAGGATCATAATGGTCCGCACCAACCAAAGTTTAAGCCATTTTCTTTTGAAACCTTCCTGGGTAGTTAGTATAGTGCTGGGTTGGAAGAAAAAAAAATCCTATTCCCAAACAAAGCTCCTCGCATAAGTGACTTTATTTTTAAACCACTCTCAGCTTATGTGCTCTTGTGGCTTCGTCGTTTTCGTACTCTCTTCTCTAACGGCTGCTGCTACCGATCCTGCTCAAGTGGGTTCGATCCCCAAAAAGTACTTGAGTTTTCTTCCTGCCACATTAGACAGAGGGCAGAGGGTATCGGTAATGATTGAATTTTGCTCCTAATAATGCCTACACGAGTGGGGGATGGTATACTTAACTACCGTCAAACGGGGCATCATGCAACAGCGGGGTTCGATGCAACATTATATAACACTACATTGAATCAATTTTTAATTTAATGTATTGTAATAAAGTTATCTTTTAATGATAACAAAATGATGATGACATAATTTCTCGCATCTTAAGCTAGTTGTCTTAAGTTTTTTATTTTATGTAAAATTTGAAAAATCGAGCAATAAATGTACAAATTTTAACATGTTTTGAAGTCGAAAAAAACTATACCCAGTATGACGGATCGGCTTGATAAAATTGCCAACAAACTTTTTACTGGTTTCCTCATGTTATACCAACATTGTTGGTGTAAAATATTTTTCGAACAATCACCCAATTTTTTTAAATGAATATTTTTAAAATTCAGTTAGGTGTCTGGGGTTAAATGCTACAAAATGCAAATCAAAGAAATACCTTGTAAATCTCGTTTCCATGTGTTGGAATATGAATGTTTTGCCTCACGCGTTTGTAAACATTTAAATTTCATTCATCCCAAACATTTATTTTTATGATTTCAGCTTGTGGAATTTTTTCGTAGTATTATTTAGCCCCTAAATGTATGCAGCATCCTTATTTTCAGAAAAAATGTGAAAATTTGTTTTTACAGACCCGAAAACTACTGCAATTGGTGTTGTCATGCGTAATGGTCTTTAAAGCATCGCAAATATATTAAAAACTATGAATTTTCGTACGTGTTCATAAGATTTTTCATTAAAAACAAAGTTTGTTGCTAGTTACCCCATTTTCTAAGGAGGGTGAAAATCGCATGTTTTTAGAAAATTAAAAATAACTGAAGAAACCAATAATTCTTTTAACTATGCCAATTTGATGCCCCAGCATCCTTAAAACTTTTGATGCATAAAGGATACGATTAACTGTGAACATAAGTTTTTTAGAAGCCATTGAAGTTGAAAATTGTTGCATGTTGCCCCAGTTGACGGTATTTAATATGAATGTCTATGTTCTCCCCTTATTGCCTTAGCATACCTACTTCACTATCTTAGATAATTGAAAGTATGCACCAATAGTGAATATAAGCGGCTGGGTCTGAATATACCTACAACATTATCCTACGATGTGTGAAACGTGACAGAGTGAATTGAGTGAGAAAATCTTGCCGCTTGTTAGTTAGTAACAAGGACATCCGACGACCAAAGAAATCCTTGACGAAACTGTTAAATTTATGTTGGTTAGGTAGAGCTATTTTTTTTCTACCCTGGAAGCATAAGATTTTCGGTTATTATTTAAAGTGTAGTCTTCTAGCCTAGCCCAGTATCGTTCATACTTTTCTTAAGATATTTTTATCGGGAGACGAAAATCACCACACGGAGCTTTTGGCAATCTATTTATGAATTTGATGAATGTTTAAAGTCGATGTTAAGAATTCCAGTTCTTCCACTTCAACCTAATTGTTTTCTCTCTCTTGTTCTTCTGCATGCCGCCAAAGATGATTCTTCACACTCGTCACTCGAAAACTCCGAGTGTGCACAGGTCCTCCTCGAGCAATATCCACGTCTCGTGCCCATAAAGAAGAACCGGTCTAATGAGCGTCGTTTTCAGGAAAAAAGGATGGTATGAAATTCTCTCTCTGGAGCCACTATGTTAGTAAAAATGAAATAAATAATCCCCTAATGATTCCGCAAGTATCTTTTCCAAGTTTCGTTTATTCCGATTTATCAAAAAATATTGAGGAATTCAAAAAATCCATAGATACATAAATATAGTTATGACCCATCCCAGCGGGACGTCACAACGTTTGCAAATCATTTTTTTTGTTAAATTGTATATAAATTTAACAGTTTATTGAGAAAAAATCCTTATAAAAATATAAACAATAGAAGTCGTGACGTCAAAACGCGTCGCTTTTTCCACATTCCTGATTTTTTTTCATCAAACTTCTCTCCAATCCGCTCTTCTATACGATAAAATTTTATAAAAATTTCAAAAAATATCTGCTAGTTACAACGAACAATCGCTGTTTTTTTTTTATATTTTAAAATATGCTTTCAATTTATTGTACAGCGATTAAGTTTTGTGACACCACAACGCGCCATTTTTTTCTTAAATTACGGTTTTGCAAACCGTTGTGACGCTACGAAATTTTATTTTCAGGTACAAGAAATAAATCATACTATAATCTTAAAATTAACATTTAATTTACTAAAATAGCTTAAAATTTTAACAAATAAATTGACTTGGTGATGGGAATAGATCCATTCCTCCCGAAAATTGCATTAAATCCAAAAAGGAAAAGGTTTGCAACACTGCGAACATCAATTTTATTCAAAATTTATGTGTGTGATCACGTGAATATTATAAAAAAAACCTATGCTTTGAAAAACTTATTTTCCAAAAGCATTTAAATTTGTTTCTAAAACTTTTTTATATTAGTTCATTTAGCTGCAAAGGAAAGGAAAGCCTTCGCTCTATTGATAGAGTGACCAAATCAGGCAAATTAAAATCAGGCCTTGCTGTGTAAAATGTTCATGAACGCAATAAAACCTTTGTACGGCGATATGAAAAGTATAATGTACACTATTCAACCGTTTGATATATATACAAATTTTGGAATTTTGACATTATTTTATTTAATCAATTCGCTAAAGCCCAAACCCGGCTTAAGACGGGGTTCACTTCAATCGGCATAAAACCAAGCCAATCATTGTTTTAATTTACTTTTTGTGAGATAGTCTTAACAAAATTTAAAACTTAGAATTTTTTTTTTGGCACTTTAAAAAATTACAACTGAAAAGTACTAAAAAATCTAGTTTTTCAGCCCCTGAAGTTATGCAATTTCTGAAAAAAAACTGTTGAAGAATTTACCTCCAACAATATTTTTTTTCGCAGAACAAAAGTTGTTTCAAAGATAAAACTGATCTTTTGGGAATTTTAAAGCGAAAAAAAATCTAGCTTTATTTTTTTTTTCCTTTATTGACAAAACTATGTATGTACATATATTAAAGGCTCTTGATTCAGGATCATTTTGAGCCGAAGACTTTTTACAAACTAATTTTTACTATTTCTACAAAATATAACCGATTAACTTTGAGTTATTATTTTTCGTTTGTAGTTCCAGGATATTCCACGGTATTCCTTTAGTTCCGGGTATTCCGTCTTCATGTACATTCCGTGCGTTTTTCGTCAGTTTCCAGGTATTCGTTGAATGTTCTTGATTTATTTCATAATTTCAAGCCAGCACTCTTTAGAAATTCAAATATCAACTTCATTGTTTGCATATCCCTTTGCCCCAGAATATCTCTAATTGATGTATTAGAAGACTTAGATATTCTATTCAGAGAATCTATTAGTTCTCCTCTATAGCGTTCATATTTTGAACAGTGCCACACAACATGATCTAAATCTTCGTAGTCTTTATCACAATCACAAATGTTCGTGTTTGACAGTCTGATCCGAAACAAATGGGGCTGCTAGTAGATAATGATTTGAGATAAAAATCTAGCTTTATGATGGTTAAAATGATCGCATAATTCCCCTAAATTTTATTCTTATTTTAATCTACACCCAAAATAATCTGCACGTAGAAAAACTACACGTACGTGAAAAACTACATAATTTTTATCCAATTGATTTTCACGTAGCTCCTACGATTAAAACATGTGAACACACCCCTAATAAGAATTGGTGCTTCATGAATGTCATCATGGTGTAGTTTGGTACTACCCATTTGTTTCCTATGTGTTATTTCTAAGTATCATTAGGATCAATTTGTGATCCGTTGATTTGTACCTAAATTAAGGTTGCCAGATTACCCGGTTTTATCCGGGCTTGCACGGACATTTAAAACAAAATTTGGTAAAAGTCCGGTCCGTTCTGGTCCGTCCCGGTTGCCCAGATTTAATTTAAAAAGTCCGGATTTAGCCACCTTTTTTTGCCAAATCAAACCGTGTTGTGTTGTAATTTTTTTTTATTTATGCGTCCAAAACGAAATTTTTGAGCAAGTTTTAAACTGCCCCCATTTGCATAACAGTCCCATATGCATTTTCGTTATTTTTCATCTAACCTGACATTTCGTCATTTTCGAAAAAGGACTTCAATATAAAACAGTAAAAGAAGAATGTTAATCTACATAGAAATGTTGAAAAAAAATATCAACTCGTGACTGTCCCTGATGTAAAATACCCGCATAACAGTCCCACACGTGAAATACCACGGATTAAGTTACTTTCCAATGTTTTTTTTCGGCGCGAAATAATCTTTGATTTATTGCTTTGAATCATTTAAAAAGATTTAACTCACTTGATGTCAAATTATGCAGTTTTCGAAGGCAGGTCAGTAAGAAGGAAGGAATGTCTTCCTGAGCGAAAAACTATCATATTTATGTAATCAAAAATCATGGAAATATTCAACCAACAATGTGGAATTCACGATATTTCCTCAAAAGTATGTTTTTATGTTTGAGAACTGCATTTAAAAGTTCAGAAATGACTTTGAAAGTAGCTTAATGAGCTAA
Organism: Uranotaenia lowii; assembly: GCF_029784155.1. NCBI lineage: Eukaryota > Metazoa > Arthropoda > Insecta > Diptera > Culicidae > Uranotaenia > Uranotaenia lowii. The sequence continues at coordinate 328,456,370 of NC_073693.1, forward strand.
ACATATTCTGTGTGGGACTGTTATGTGGGTAGATACGAAAAAGGTCTCTTATATGCTTGCATAACAGTCCCATAACAAGTAAAATTGTGCTCCTGACCTTACCAATATGGTCCAAACTCGAATATTTCAGGTCCTTAAATTTATTATGACAACCTAGAACACATTCCGTCAAACGATTTTCGTTTATGTTGAAGGTTGTGATCACAATCAAAAAATATATTCCAAAACAGAAATAGCCTATTTTCTCGCTTGCTCGTTTTTCTATATGGGACTGTTTTTTTTATTAATAGAATGCAAGAAGCACTGCAATACGTGACAAAATGGTGTGATCGAGAAGAACTTACAGTTAACCCTTCTAAAACAAAAATCATTCCTTTTACAAGGAAAACCAAGCTAGATTTGGGCACTTTAAAACTGAACGAACAATCTCTAAATTTCCGTTCAGAATCTAAATTTTTAGGTATTGTGCTTGATAAAAAGCTTAATAGGAATGCTCACATAAAACATACAATTGAAAAAGCTACTAAGGCCTTGTGGATCAGCAAACAAACTTTTGGTAAAAAATGGGGATTAAAACCGAGGATGATACATAGGATATACTCGGCTATTGTGAAACCAAGAATTACCTATGTAGCTCTGGTGTGGTGGCTTAAAACAGAAGAAAAGACCACAACAAAACTTTTCGACAAACTTTACAGATCTATACTCTTATGCATAACAGGTACTATGCGTAGTGCACCAACAAAATCCATGGAAGCGATGCTGTGGCTCCTACCGATTCATCAATGCGTACAACTTGAAGCATAAAAACAAGTTCTAAAGCTAGAAAACAACAAACTACTGATTTGAGGGAGCCAACAGAGGACACTCAAAAATTCTCGACAAATACAAAACAAATCCAATCATTTGCCGTAATCAGGATTGGACATTAGTTAAACCAATCTTTAATCATTCATTCAGTGTTTTAGAACCTAATCGTAGTACATGGCACTCAGGTGGTCCCGAATTGCGAGCTGGATCCCTTTTATTCCATACTGATAGATCAAAAATGGATAATGCAGCTGGCGCAGGAATAACAGGTCCAAGTGCAAACATTTCTATACCAATGGGAAAGTGGGTGACAGATTTCAAGCCGAAATTTTCGCCATTCTCATATGTTCAAACCTATGTTTGGAAAGAAGCTACAGGTATGCAAATATAGTAATTTTTTCAGATAGTCAAGCAGCACTTAAATCTTTAAAGTCAATGAAATGTTCAACAATATTAGTTTGAAATTTATTGAGGCACTTGAAAAACTTGCTCAAAATAATTCAGTTACTTTATATTGGATACCAGGACACTGTGGAGTTGAGGGTAATGATAAAGCTGACATGCTAGCTAGACAGGGCTCCTCAACACCGCTTTTAGGTCCTGAACCCTTCTGCGGCGTCTCTCGCTGCTTTCAAAAAATGGAATTCAAAAATATTGTAAAACGAATGGTTGAAACAAACTGGAAGAACATTTCAGGAGCAAGACTATCACAGCGTTTGGTTGTTCCAAATGTTTACAAATCGAAAAAGATTCTAGCATTATCTAAAAAAGACCTAAAACATTTACAGGACTAATAACAGGACATTGTGAATGTCTTTATCATTTAAAACTAATAGGCAAGAGTCATTCTGACGTATGTCGATTTTGCAGGGCTGAGAAGGAATCATCTGAGCATCTTCTGTGTGACTGCCCTTGTCTTATATGAAAAAGAACAAAACTACTCGGAAACGGTATATTGGATCCTTCCGAAATATATTCTATAAGTTCCAAGAAGGTTGTCAACTTCATTCGTGTAGTTTTTCCAGATTGGGAAAATGCTAAACAACAAGAAAGTGACACTGTTGAAATTAATCAGAGTGATCTATCTTGATTAGCCACATTAAACAGGGGACAAACCGCAAAAGATCTAACATCTGGTCGCAGTGGTAGGAACCCAACAAGGAAAAAAATGGGACTGTTTTGCGAGTAGGGGCAGTATGAAAATAATCATGAAAGATTTTTTTGGAAGCCTTAAATTCGATATAAAATATTCTGATGAGTTTTGATGGAAAAAACTTTTTTCATGTATTTTTAATAATTTCTGTAGAGGAATTCCTGGGTTTTGGCGAAATTTGCCTGGATATTTTCGGTAGACAATTTTTATATCAAATGCCCGGTTTTTTACCAGGTTTTCAGATAAAATAGCCCGGATTTGTCCAGCCCGGATTTGTCCACTCCGGATTTGTCCAGCCAGGATTTGTCCAGTCCGGCGGATACGTGCTGGAAAAATCCTTTCAACCGTAACCTAGATAAAGCTGACCTGAATGACATTTATTATAATCAATGTTATTATTAACCTAAATAAATTCATTAATTAATAAAAGGAGTTAGTATATAAAAAATGCATCTGATCGTTTTTGAGTCAGACAACAAATTGATTACACAAATGGAAATGAATAAACAAGTTTTTTGGTTACAAGCATGGTTTGAAATTTCCTCTCTGGAGCCACTATATTAGCAGAATTGAAATGAATAACCCCGAAATGATCCCGCAAGTATCTTTTTAAAGTCTCGTTCATCCTGATTTATAAAAAAATATATAGAGGAATTAAAAAAATCCATATATACTTTAACACGTTCGTCGCCACGCTCGTTTTGGTAGTTTTACTAGCCGGGCCCAAAGAAATTTTCGGAGCGAGATAGTAAAGAGGGAGAGCTGCAAGGTTTGCAATGTGTGGCTAAACTTTGCGGTTATCTTAAGTAAGAGAGCGTCACCCGTTTTTGATGTGACGGGGCTTCCCAGGTAATACACTCGTCACCCGAATATGGGTCCCATGGCGAAGAAAGTGTTAATAAAAGTAGTTAATCACTGGTCTCTGGAACCACCGTATTGAAAATAAAAATGTCACTAATTATATTCCATTTTCAAAATTCAAAATTGCAAGAAATTCTTACAAACGACGAAAAGGAAGGTCCGTCTTTCAATCAAATCTGAAATGTTTTAGCACTCGTTGAGATATTTTGGCAGAATTTTTTTTTTCTCGAAAATTTGAAAATTTATGTGCAATATCATTATATACGGTCTATCTTACCTAGAATGGCTAATCACATCCCCCTTAAATCATTGAATTTAAAATGCTTCATCATCAGAACTTTTAGAATAGTTTTCTCGGATTCTGTATAGGATACATTTTTTTTAAATTGTATTGAGATTTATCACCGAGAAAGTACAACTGGTAAGTTTTAGTTTTTTAATATTAAAACTTGCCGAAAAAAGTTGATAAAATCCAAGAGCATTTTTTAATTGGTCGAGTTTTGAGAACATATCTTGAATCATATCATTATTATGTTTGCATTTCTAACACGATGTTCGCACGCGTGGCTTAGTTATTTGAACATTTATTAGCGATCTTATTCATATGTGATGATTTCATTCCATGATCATTTAGTGTCGTGAATTGAATAAATCCAGAGGAGTGACTCAGTTTACCTACTCGTCATCTGTTTTGATCGGCATTGCAATGCTAGTTTACATTTTCGATTGATGTAGGTAATTGACAAAGAATACATCCGTGCAGATTAAACAGCACAAATAACTTACTCTTCTTCTGCCGGTGTGTCCCAGGCCAATGCGTTACAATGCGGCAATTTATTACATTTCATCTAGAGATTCAATAGGGATAGAAAATTCTATTGCTGTCAATGAACCGCTTAAGTCGAATTCACTTTGTAAAAATATCTAGCAAACAGACAGAAATGAGTCATCGTGAAACTAAAAGAAACCAAAAATATCATACTGTTTTTTTCTTATTTAAAATTTTTTTCCTATTTTTTTGTAAATTGTCGAAGCCTTGGTGGAAGTGTTAATGAGAATACTTATTTTCGTAATCCGCATGAAAACGGATAAAAATATTTGTTGTTTTACTTCGAGATACACAACAAAACTGTAGATCTGTAAAAAGGATGAGAAAAAAATATCAAATACACATTCCCCCAATTCCTCTCTGGGACCACTTTGTGAGTGTTGCCGAATTTCATCATTATCAAATTTACAAGTGCTAGCCAGTTCGTTGCCTGCAGCACACTTCAGCACAGAGTTGTACAATTCTTCGGCAGCAACCGAATGTTTACCGCAAAATCAACCATTAGCACAGGAGTGAAGTGCACCCGAAAGAAGGAAGGTACTGGTAACGGTTCTTTTGTCGGCCATTGCGGGTGGTTTCGAGTCCTGTCAGATTATAGGGTGGTGCCACCATGGGATGCCAACATTCGGAGGGGAAGCAGTGGGTATCTTTTGAATCGCCATTCTAGGAGGAAAACTGGTAAACCACTCTTATCCCTCTCATTATCTTAGATGAGGAGGACCGACTGGAAGGTACACCGGATATGCATAGAGGCTGTTTCTTGTTGCAGCCCTTCCACGTTTCTTCAGGTTTTTTTTTCTCTCCCGAGCTGATTCCGGGCGCTACTTTGAGACCCATCAACAACAGAAGTATCCGGCAACAATAAGGATCAAGGACGACATGTACATATCGCGCGATTCTCAGAATCAACCGCCAGTATTCAACATCATCATTACCAGCATCCAGTAGCATCATCATCATCATCATCGGACAGGAAGGAACAGCATCGACAACATAGGACATAAATCTCATTGGGAAGCGCAGTGAAAGTCTATTTAAGCACACCCGCAACGATAAAGCAGCTTTAGTTCAAATTTGAACCTCAGCCGCGGCGGATCGGAAACGGAAATCGAATCGGATGGTGAAACGCTTCAAAGAGTCATCTGCAAGGATTTCCACAAACCTCTTGGATTTTATCAGTGAAAAACTGTGTTTTGAGTGACCCCTAGGCTGGTGATTCAATTCTTGGATTTAAATTATGAAACAGTGAACTACTGCAGCGCACACATTGGAATTGATCGCTTAACGAAAAGCTTAGTGCAACGAAAACCGTTAACTAATGAAACCGAGTGATAACAGTTAGTGAAGTCGTAGTCGCGTGTTCCCCGTTTTGGATTAGCCTCTACATCATATCAATTTTTGGAAAAGTGAATCAACACAAGAATAATTGTAAGAAGACGAGTTATTTCATAAATTTTATCAGTTTTAAACTCTACGGTTCCTTACAAGTCACTATATACAAAACTATTAGAAAGGCTTTAAGCTTAAACTCTTCGGTTATAAAAGTTTGAATGCATTCCACAAAACAAAATTCTGAACAAAACTGAGAGTTATTCAGCAATTTTTTTTTTCGAAATTTTAACTGAATTCGCCAACAAAATCGTTTGTGCAAAATTTCTGATATATTTCATAAAATCATTTGCTCGCCCTAAAAAACTATTATAACGTTATTAAGTAATTAGGTTCATATTTTAGTAGTTGCGATTTGTTAAGAATATAAAAGCTGAATTTGAAAAATTTAGGGACACACAATCATAATATAAAATCAAGTTTTTCTTATACCAGCGCTTGTTTTTAAGATTTAAGGTATTGAAATTTGAACAATTTTTTGACCTGTAAAATATTAGGAAGGAAATTGAAATTAAATGTTCAAACGATCAACTTTCTCGAAGATAGCGAGCAATTTTCTTGTTTTAAATGAAAATCAAATCAAAATATTTTAAAATTTATAGTTTTTTTTATATATATATATGTGTGATGTCGTAACGCATAAAGCACCAATTGCAGTAATTTTTGGTTTTATTCGAATAAAATTCCACATTTTCTCTGTCAACAATGTTTTTTGAAGAAAAACCATGAGGGAGCTGCATACATTTAGGGGTTACAAAATTCTTCTAGCCGAAATCATAAAATTTAATGTTTGGATGTATGAAATTTTGAAATTAACAAACGCGTGATGCAAAACAATCATATTTCAGCAAATGGAAAAGAGATTTAAATGGTGAATCTTTGATTTGCATTTGGATGCATTTTAGCCCAGACTGGTAACTGAATTATAAAGTAATTTATTTAAAAAAATTGTCACAAAAATATTTTTACACCAACAGTGTTGGTATAGGATAATAAAAGCAAAAGATACATATTTTTTAAACAAATTTCTCTGAAGAATTTGATCTTCAGTATAGTTGTTTTATACACTGAGCTAAACAAAAATAGTACCTCTCTGTTAAATGATTAAAAAAAATGAATGATTGACTATTGTCAAAATTTTCCAGAATAATTTGTTTTGGATGTTTTCATGGTTAATTAAGCATAAATTTACATTTTTTCAATGAACCCACTGGCGTTGAGGATTTCAATATGAAACAATTTACTCTAAAAATTTACTAATTCAAAGTGAATGATAATGTTTATACAAACTATTTTAACAGATGACAGTTTTTTTTAAGTGATTTTCATTTTTTCATCAGGTTTCAAAGAAATTTTACGAGATTTACTTCTCCTGCGCCCACGAATTTGACATTTCAGCTCCCAAACTGCTTGAATTTCATCAACATGAAGTAAAATTATGAAACATAGAATATGGGTTGAAATAAAGGCTGCAAATTTAAAAATTTCGATTCTGATGTTTTTAATAATCAAACACTATTTCTATTTTTTTTGCCAGTTCCAGATCGTAGATTTAACTTTTCACATTAATGACTTTTTTTCAAATCAATTGATTGATTCAAAAGCTACGCGAGCGTAGTACAATACAGTGAGCGAAATAAGAATAGTACCAATATGTGTTTTGCTTGTTAAATTATGAATGATTGAAAATCACCAAAATTTTCTCCTACAGTTTGTTTTGAATTGTTTAACGGATTAATCAAGCATAAGTTTACTGTTTTTGGATGTAGCAATTGGCGTTGAGGACCAAAAATATGAAAAAAAAGGTTGCGAAATAAGAATAGTACCACTTGTGTTTTACAACAAAAACAAGATTATTTCTAAAAATTTACTCTGTAAAAGTGAATAATAATTCTTCTACGAATTATTTGAATATATCACTGCATTTTAAGGAGTTTTCTAGAATTCCAAAGGTTTTCAAAGGTATTAAATGGGGGTTTAAAGAGATGCTCCTCTTAGTTCTAGACTAGAACTAAGGAATTTTACATTTGAGATATAATTCTTTACCAAACAGCTTGATTTCTTCATAAACATTCATTAACATTCATTGTATGATGTAAAATGATGAAACATAGATTTGAGGCTGAATTTGAATCCAAAAAACAGGCTTCAAATTCAAAAATACTAATGTTTTTAAATAGTCAAACACTATTTCTCTAGTTTTAAGTCATAGATGGCAGCACTATCTGGCAACTAAACCGAATTGATGCCCATTTTCGAATATTCGGGAACGATTCGGATGTGCTGGATGATTTTAAGGTGCATTTACAGTTCTTTCGAACGTGAAAATGAAAATACTTATATTCTTCAAAAACTCGACTATGCTGCATTTCATGGCTGCGAAACTAGGTGGAATAGATGCGGAATGGTTGAATGATTATTTTTGAACTGATTTCCTTGTTCAAAACCCTTTAACATTGGTTTTATTTCAATTCCCCCGATTTTCACTGCGGAATATTTTTTCCGCGCTCACTGACATTCCGCTCGAAGTGTAAACGCACTGAGCGAACGTGAAAACGGAAAACGAACAAGAGTGGTGAATATAAATTCCGCGTTCATTTTCACGTCCAAATGGCAATGTGCATTCTGAAAAAAATTTCACCGATGACGGAAAAATGTTTTGCTCCATAAAAATTAGATTTTAAATTGCAGGCACATTAGAAGGCAATGAAAGGCTTTAAAACACTACGAGTTTGAAATGAGTCGTATTAGATAATTTTTTTTCATGTTCAAAGCTCGCTTGGGTATCATTTAATTGTACCTGTTGGGAGAGTTTTTCAACGAATAAATGTAAACAAGAACCATGCGAATGACCAGAGTCCATTGAAATAAAAAAAAAGTAGAATCAGCTATGTTGAAATATGTGCTTTAGAAAAGGTATGGAAATAATTGGAAAACTCTTGAAATTTTTCAAAAATTAAAAACATTAACAACAAAAAAATTGACTATTTTGCATAAGTTATTCATACCGTTTTTTTTTTTCAATAAGTTTTTCAAAAGAAAAAAATTGCTTAAGCTAGTTACTCTTTGATCGATTAATACTTTTTGAGAGTACTCAAAATTCATAATTCAAATTTAAATTCATTGTATTCGCGGATAAAGACTTTTGGATTATTTTTCTTTAAATCAATCGTTTTCAAATATGAATATGGCTTGAAGAAGAATAGGTTTTATTTTTGGTTCTTTATATATTTCTTAAGAAATTTGAATTTAAATTTGAACACCGGTTCGACTAGTATCGATCAAAACATTGGTTGAATGATCTATCATTTGCCGATCGAAACCAATTCGGTCTGTCATTGAACAAACTTGTTGCCAATTTGGGAGATTTGACCGATTTGACATTTCACTGCGGAATATTTTTTCACTGTGGTGAGTTCACGTTCACGTTCGCGTCCGAGTTCACAAGAACTGTAAACCGGGCTTTAGTCAAGAAATAGGTACTTGGTACCGTGTGAACGCCTTGGAAATTCTAAGATCACTAATCAGCGTGCAGCGTGAACTCCAACAAAACTGTGTTGCAAAACAACCTCGAAATGATGAATATGGGCCTAAATAAACCTGAAAAATCAATATTGAGACTTAGTTTGGTTTTAACTGCAAGATAGTGCTGCCATCTGGACTTGAAACTGAAAAAGGGTGGTTTACTGGTAAAAAATCTAAGTTTTTGAATACCAACCTGCTTTTTCTTATTCAAAATAAACAGAGAATGTTTGTTTCATCAATTCACGTCATTTCAATTAAGAAAGTAAATAGTTTGGTAAAGAATTACAGCTCAAATATCAAATTCCTTAGTTCTAGAAGAGCATTAAACCCCCTTTAAATACCTTTGAAAACCTTTGAAATTCTAGAAAACTTCTTAAAATGCAGTTATTTATTCAAATAGTTCGTAGAAGCACAATTATTCATTTTTACACAGAGTAGGTAAATGTTTAGAAATAATTTTTTTTTTGTCGTAAAACACAAGTGGTACTATTTTTATTTCACACCCTTTTTTCATATTTTTGGTCCTCAACGCCAATTGCTACGTCCAAAATCAGTAAATTTATGCTTGATTAATCCGTTAAACAATTTTTAAAAAAATGTAGAAGAAAATTTTGGTGATTTTCAATCATTCATATTTTAACAAGCAAAATACATATTGGTACTATTGTTATTTCTCTCCCTGTATTTCAGGGTTGAACCGAAAAACTACGATTTTTATGGAATAAGGGACGAATGTTTCCATATGAAATTTATATGAATTGTTTTTTAAGATTATGATAATATTCTGATTTTGAAACACAAATGAATAATTCATTCAATTTTTTTTCGTTATTGCTTGTGTCAAACTTTCATTGACTGATTTGAGGATGGAAAAGATATTGTTGCCATGACCTGTCCAATACTCTACAGAAATCATGTTCTGTCCAACCCTAAAATATTGTACCTCACATAAATTTTTATCCAGTCTATAGAATTTTTCGAACATTTTCAACATCAAGTTTCAACAAATACTCTGCAAAATTTCAATATTGGGCGTTGTGTAGTTTCTCAGATATTGCCATTTGAATAGTAAAAGTACAAAAAGGCCGGTTTTCGTAGAATTACTGTATCTCTGATCACAAATACTTTAGAAAGCTAAAATTCTGAAAAATAGTAGTGTGGTAGTTGTTTAATCCCACTAAAAAAAATTTAACAAAAAAATATCATTAGAATAAAAAGTTACTAAAGGTCAAAATTGAAGTGACAGTGCGTGAATGAACGCCAATTTATTTAAACTCAATCATTTTTTTTTATTAGTTTGAGTTTGAAGGAATGGACAGTACTTATTTGAGGTATTGATTGTCAAAGATATTTTACAAATTTGAGCTATTAATGTGATAATGTGAACTTTATTTGACGTTGAATAGTACTGTTCATCTATTGCTTTTCTATTGATGTGATAATAATAGAATCGGAGACCTTCAACAACAAATTGTTAAGATATCAGTCTCTGGAGCCACCATTCGAGTTGTTTGTCTAAACTCTAGAAGGCCAGCAGATCGTGCCCAAGAGGATAGCATCCTTGTCTTCTAAGTCAACGTTCAGGAGATTGAATCCCGGTCGTGAAATAACCTGACCCACATAGTATGATGAAGGTTGGCTGTTTTAGCATTAGTGAAATGCTAGCCGGGTAAACCTTGGAATTGTACGCCTCAATTATGCAGCATATGCATGTGAATGTTTTTTTTCAAGAGATCTTAGATTGCACTTGGAGACCCTACCTAGTTGTATGTGTGCTCGTAGTGATACCGGTTAACAACTGCGACTTCAACCAATAGTGCAACAGTCAAGTTGCATAGCAAAGTAAAAATAATCGCAGGTCGCAGTGGACTCTCTCCCCAACAGGAAAAAAATGTCTAAATTTGTTTTGAATTTTGAGTGCTTTCGCATTGAAATTTAATCTTTTCTCAACTCATTGAAAACTGATTGAAAAAATTCAATTGGAACTATTCTGAATTTCCGAGCTTTAGTAACCAGTAATGATTTAACAGCTCTTCAAAACGCAGAGACCTGATTCGTTCCATTACAGAAATAAAAAAAATGGAAATTCTTCCACGATAAAAACTGATACGATGCCGATGGTTTGAAATCATAAATCCGCCTCAGCAGATTTTCTAAAAACAGCCTTTCCATCCTTTAGAACAAAAGCATCGAACCGCGGACTTTATTTCCATTTTGAATAAGAGAAAAATAATCCCTTACATCAGATTAATCTGTAGGTACTCGGATGTTTCTCTTTGAACTCTTTTTTCCCACCATGCATTGATTCATTCACTGAAACCACCATTGAAAGGAAACATGCGTGCGTGGGTTCTCGGGCGTCCTGCATGATTCGATTCAACTCGCATCCGCGTGATATGCCTGTTAGGGGGACCATGAAATTATAATGATTTGAATTGTATGCTTTCGACGGTTGATGTGTCCTGTGATGTTTTCAGCGAGACATAAGAGCGTCGTTATTTTGAGTTTTCCAGCGGCGATTTATGCTTCATTACCTTTTGTTCTGATTGGAGTAACATGTTGACAACTCAAGTCAACCCATTCCAAGGACCGGTGATGGATTTGTTGTATGCTTTCTAAGAATCCACTTATCCCTTATAATATGTGACTTTTTATCGACTTGTAACCGGGGAACAAACAATTAAATTTTTAAATAGGAACGTAAATTACAATTACAAATGTTGTTATTACAAACGTTGTGGGGATGCTCGTATCCAGTAGAGGGTTAAGAATAGTAAGTAAAGCGTTTCCAATCCTCATCAGTTTAACATTGTTTTTATCTCATTTAATCCGGCTTAAAATTCATGCCAAAACCCACAGAGAAGGGAGGTAGTAATATCGAAAATAATGTGGCCCACATCATGTGGCACTGGTTTGAATTTGTGATACATTTTAATACATACCTACCAAAGTTTCTTTTTTTTAAATAAAATTTTCAAGAAAATAATAGGCATCTTTGAAATTTTGCTTACACATAATGAAGAACTTACTTCTTTATCCAACGAACTTTTTTCGAAAAAAAATAATCTGAGAGTCTAGAAAAAAAATTTATTTTGGAGTTTTGCATTTCAAAATTCAATTTATACCTATTTGAATAACTTGAATTGAATAATACTAAAAATTCGGAAATAATTTCAAAATCTTAAGTTTTAGTGTGGTAGCTTTTTTTCAAATGTAACGAAAACTGTAAACATTTCAATGGAACCAATATTAAACACGTTTTATCCTTTTTTTTTATTTTATTTACAGTGAAAATATCCGTCAAATCTAGCGTAACATTTAAAAAGGGCGAAACTGCCAAATGTAAACAAATCGAGTTAACGGTCATTCCGGATGCACGCGGTTGCACTTTACTTATCAAACGCGGTTTCATTTTAAAATTACTTAAAATTTTCAAAAAATTGATAAAATTCAATTGGGCGAAACTTCCTGTTGATGCATTTTCGTTGGAACGTGAAGTTACGCCTATTCAAAATGGAGTGGATTTTTCTATTCGTGTAGGGCCAATAGGCGTAACTGAGTTGACCGTGTGTGACAAAACGGCTTAATTAGTTTTTGCGTGTAGGATGAATGGGCGAAACTTCAAAACCAAAACAAAAACGGCCGATCAATTGGGCGAAACTTGCAAGCGTAACTGGAATCGAAAACCATAAAAGGCCGAAACTCGAAAATCTTTGAAATTAAGCGAAAAAGTTAAAGTTCTTGATAACCATCGAACAATAAGGGAATATAATGCACATTTTTTAATGTTGTTGAACAAAAAGTGGTCGATTTTTCAATAGGATTTGAAAAGGTGTTCCGAATTTTCAAACGCGTTTTTCTCGTTTGGAACAAACTGCTAGTTTCGCCCTTTTGAAATGTTACGCTAGAAATACTGATGAAAAGTACTGATAACAAGAAGCATTTTCGAGCAAACAGTTAGTGTTTTCAATTTTGTCTCGGGAACCGTCAAACAAGGTATCAGGCAACAGCGGGATTAGATGATTGTTTTGCAGTACACGTTTTTAAATAGTAATTTTTCATTCGATCGATTTTTTTAAAGATTTCGAATAGCGTATTTGTTTATTCCGTGGTGTCGCGCTGCCAACGGGCAGTGGCGCTCTAATAATTTCACCATAAGTCAGAAGAATTTTTTATAATAATTGTTACCCCTAAATGTATGCATCACTATAATGCTTTTTCTTAAATCAGCTTTAGTGATAGGATAGGTTTAAAATTTTGTCATGTTTATGGATAAATTTTCAAATTTTTTTGTAAATTTTCATGAGATTTTTTATTTAAAACAACGTTTTTTTTGCCAGTTTTCCCTTTTTTGTGGGTAGGGAGAAAAACGAATGTTTTTTGAGTTATTAAAAATTACTGAAGCAACTAACCATTTTTCTGACAAATCAATGTCGTCCCATCAACCATTTTTTATGCATAAGCCTTATGAACCAAAGACAATTGATTTGAAAAATGTTGCATGTTACCACAGTCTACGGTATCTAACTTGAAATATAGATTAATTTTTATGGAGGTACAATACCGTTTGAATAACTAGATGTAACTTTTTTTGCTAAATTCAAAACTATCTTCGATACAAACCTCTCTGAGAAATATACTTTCGTAGCTGTGCTCTTGGAAATGGTTTTCTTGGTGTTATGGTGTTATTGGAAACGTGCACCACTTTCAAGTAAAATTTTACTGTTAATTTTTTAATTTCTCTCTATAAGTACAGGAGAACAGAATTTTCATTGAGAATACATCAAGTAAATAGAATCAAATTTAACATGCAAAGGTATTACGATACGAAATATGTTTCTGTGATTGTTATAAACCATTCCGTCTTACAGGGAGAGGATGGGAGCAAAGGAGGGGGTTGCATAAAACTTTATTTTTTCGCTTAAGAACTTATCAACTAATGTATCCTAATATTACATGAGAGAGTTTGGGAGTACAAACAATGTATATGATCAAACAGACGGAGCCCAATGTGGCATGTGACGTTATTTAGATAGTAACAATATTTTTAAGGTAGTGTGTGAGCCCTCCCACCTCGAAAGATGGAAAGAATGCAGAATCCATACCAATAAAACAGAACATTTTAACATAATAAAAGAATTTATGGTTCTTATACAGTAACAATCGTGAAAAAATATTAAAAAATCAAGGTTCAAAGATAAAATCATCTTTATATTGAAATTCGAAACTCCAGCTTCAGTTCTAATTTTCAAATGCTAAAATTGATTAAAAATGATGCCTACAAAAAACTCAATTATTTTCAGAAGGTTGTGCAAAGCACACCGGGTCAGTTAGAAAATGAAAAAAAAAATCAAAACCAAGAACCCATTTGAAATCAATATATAATACCATATTCAAAGCTAATTTCTATTTTTTCATGGATATTCTAATACCAATGATATCAAAGATAAATGCTTAAAAAACTTAAGTTATAATAATTTAGTTATACCTCTCCACATCACTAGTGAGCGTTTCTAGGCTTTTGATTTTAAAGATTATGAATCATTCGATAATTCATTCAATAAATCATGTCAAAAGTTAACAAACGGGGAGTTTTAATAAATTCAATTCACATTGCGAATGTCATAACATTTTCATATATTTGAGTCAAAATACTAAGTGTTCAATGTTGGAGTGTTCAAAGTTTAAACAATTTGTGAAAAATTTCATATTTGCTTAAAATTGAATTATATTATAGATATTTCAACCTTGTTCAGCCTGAAAAATAAACCTGTGGCTACCAAGAAAAAAGGGCGACGTGTGCTGTGCGTATTCTTAACAGGAAAACTTTAATTTTGAAAGTAACATAAAAAAGTGGTTCGGAATGCCCTGGTGAAAAAATATCAGTCGTAACTAGTGCATTGGATATGAGGAGGTTTCTTCACGGTATCTCTTATAGAACAATTTTATTTATCGAAAATAAGCATAGCTAATTTTTGCACCTTTCGAAAGCTGGAACATTCTTCTTTCATTTGAGCTCAAATTTAAATAATCCATTGGGGGTTGTAGAGAATAGGAACAATGAGAATAAAATTATTAAAAAAAATGACAGTTCAAAATATAATTTTGGGGTGGTTTGAGAATAATGAAGTCTAATTAACACAACTAGTATCTACGTTGTCTGTGAACCGACGAGAAGAGATAGTCCGACAAATTTGATCAGGATTTACTACCACTAATGAATCTGCACGATGTGGAGAGGGTGGATTGGTGCAGTTCCCAACGGCTTCTCCGAGTGAAAAAAAACGAACGAGCCGAGCCAGTTGATAGAATATTGTTGCGACGGACGGACGTGAAGTAAGTTTCTTCGAAAGACATCCTGAATCGCCCGGACTGACTACGAAGGAAGGAAAAATCCACCGGACACGACAGGGGTCTAGAAACCTTTGTTTTTTTTTTAAATTTTAAGCTTTTTAATGTTTTTTTTCAAAGATAAAATAACACAAATAACTGTTAAAACACTTGTCTTAACTTAATCGTTATTCTAACTCCATATGTCAAAACCATGATCTAATAGGAAAATTTCCTGGCTACAACTTTGTCGAAAACATCTTTGCGATAGAAATTGAGAGAATACAGTTGTACTGTCGCAAACAGAGTGATTTTTATTACATTTAATAAATCCAATTGAACTTCTCATCGCTGATTGTACCAAGACCGGAAATAGTATCCTGACGACTTAGTTATAGACTGCAGAGTATTTAAATATTCAGGACGATTTATTTATATTAAAAATGAATCATTAACATCAAGAAAATCTAAAGTATCCATTGGATTTTATCATAAAAAAATATGGCTCCTGCTTTACTTGAAAATTTTGTAATTTATATTTTGCATTTACATAAATCTTAAACTCAGTGTTGAATCTGATTTTCGTGAATTATCTTAAGAATTTGATTTTCAAAATTTTATATTGAATCCTAGTTTTAATCTTTGAGTTTTTTCTTAAGTTTCTAAAAATGAAAGTAGTCAATGCTTGATTACTTAGAATTTTTATACAAAATTTGTTGTTTTTTTCTGAATTGTAAATACTTTTCAAGGGTTTTTTTTGTGTATTTGAGACACTTTACCATTGGACATTATTCTGATTTCATACTCGGGAATAAACAAATTATCCTTGATTTGGATTTTAAGAGCTCAGTATTTTGTTTAACTCGAAATATAATTCCTGTCATAGATTTGGCTCTGGCTTGCATTTGTACATTTTTTTCATGATTTTACGCTTCAATTTTAATTTTTCGTTCTTACAATTCTCGCGTTAGCTTTCATTACGTCGTATGAAACAAAATGTGAACAAACAGTTTTATTAGAAAAAATATAAAAACTGACATAAACTGGCTGCCGACCGTGACCTAGAGGTTAGCGTTCAAGTCTTCAAAGCCAGAGGTCATGAGATCAAGTCTTGGTCACGGCAAACATAGTACTCTTTCTGTAGGTTGGTGGTGTTAGCATTAGTAAAATGCTAGTCATTATATCCTTGAAAGATGTACGCTTAAAGGGTGATACGGTCAAAATTTGGTCAAGGAAAAACGCGTGTAAATCGGTGAAATCGTTTATTTAAAAAATCAAATTAAATTTCTTTTTCAAGTTTAATTAGTATAAAAATTAGGAAAAATATTCAGTTAGCCTTCCGCTTTTCCAAATCCGAATTGCCGGGCCTTACGCTTAACCCCTGCCCTGCCATCAGATTTTGTACAGCCACCTTGTCCACCTTACACTCTTTTACGTAAATTTCTTGATTGACAGTCCCGGAAGCTATGAAAATGCTGCTTTTCAAGCCACAGGTACAGATGGCTTGCCAAACCAGATATTTCTTCGCGAACTTTGACTGTTTCATGTGCTTGAAAATATCTGCTACCTTTCCCCTTCCTTTTGCCATATAAAACTCCTGTCCTGGAAGCTGCTTGTAGTCGGCTTTGACGTAGGTTTCGTCGTCCATTACCACGCAGTCAAACTTCGTCAGCATCGTCGTGTACAGCCTCCGGGATCGCGCTTTGGCCGTCGTATTTTGTTTATCATCGCGATTTGGAGTCACTACCTTCTTGTAAGTCGATAGCCCGGCTCGTTTTTTGGCTCGATGCACGGTTGTAGACGATACACCCAGCTTATTTGCGGCATCTCGGAGAGAGAGGTTAGGGTTTCGCTTGAAACTACCGGCAACTCTCTTTGTCGTCTCAGCGGCTCCCGGTTTTCGATTTCCCCCCGATCCAGACTTCCTGGCTGTCGACAAACGTTCCCCAAACACTTTAATTACATTTGTAACGGTTGATTTGGCAACTTTTAGCGATTTTGCCAGCTTTGCGTGCGAGTAGCTCGGATTTTCGCGATGCGCGAGCTAAATTTTGATCCGCTGCTCTTCTTCCTTGGACGGCATTTTGACAACTGAAGAGTGAATTCCAAAATCAAAATAGGAGCAACATTCTACACACACACCTTCAAAATGAGAGGTGTTCAGGTTTTTGAAATGCAAAATTGAAAAAAAAATACGTCAAGTTGATATTGACCAAATTTTGACCGCATCACCCTTTAGTCTTAACCTTCCCATGCCGTTCGCAAAATATCTGTTAAAATTTTTTCGGGTCTATTTAACCTGCAGTTTGTTATCGTTCCCCTGGCCATAAATACTAACCGATTTTGGTGATATTATATTCGTTGTTTAGGTAATTTAATCTAGTTTCTCAACATTATGAAATAAAGTCAATATGTTTTGGGAAATTACCAGTGGTCGGTTCCGAATGAAAAAAGTCCAAAAAAAGAGCTCTTTTTGAAATGCTTATAACTTTTGAGTGATCTATTGTTTTGATCTAACTTAACGATTTTCGAAATTGTTAAGAATTTACCTTTCTATAAATGTACAAATATGTAGGGGTCCAGTGGAAGGTTTGGCCGCTATCCCGGAACTTCCGGTAGAAAAAATTCTTACTTAAAAAAGTCACACAATTTTGGCTTTGCATTGCTGTATCTCGCTTATCAATGGACCGATTCTCTAAAGTCAAATTTTAGTTTTTTTTCGATACTTTTTTTATTATATTCATAGAACAAACTTTGTTTCTAAAACAATTTAGTTTTTCAGTATCTCTGAATGAAACTAACAACTTTTTTGACATTTTTCAACTCTCCCTTGGGTTGATGGGTTCTCGGGGTTTTGTCATCGTGATTTCTCGGATATTTTCACTAAAACTGTCCACTTTTTATATACCCAGAGATTCATTGAAATGTGCCCTTTTGAATGGTATACTTTTTGTGAAGTTTTTCAAAAATTTGTAACAACGTTTTTCCAATAAACTGAAAGCTGTCAGATTTCAACCAGTCCAGCACACATTTTCAGACGGTTGGCGTACTAAATTAGCGCCCCTCCGTGTAGTCTCAAGAGAAACGAAATCCTTTAGCTCTCCTGTCGCTCACCAAACCTACCTCCCAGCAGCAAACAGGAGGAATCGAATTCGATTGAATCGATTGAATTTTGTTTGATTTTGCTCATGCTGATACTTACGTAATGAATGTTTTATTGTTGGAAGGTCAATGATTTGCTAATAAATATTTATCATAACTAATGAAGTGCTTTAATCTTTCTTTCAGTTGTATCATCTACTAGTCTTATTCGAATATTTTTGAAAAGTTTTATTTGTTTCACTCAATTCCTCTAAAATCTAAAATACAAGTGAAACTTGAAAATTAGGGAAGATTATATCATATATCTTATTTTTTTTTTAGAATTTAGAACTCTGAACTCATAATTCAAAGTCCAGAATACATAATCCTTGGTTCACAATTCAGTGTTCAGAACTGAAAATTTCGTATTATATTATACATTCATTTGTTTCTGAATTCTGTATCAGAAATCCAAATGCAAAATTCAGCATTCCGAATTCCAAAATTCTTAATCAGAAATCTCAATCAAAATGAATTGAGATTAATAATTCAGAATCTTGAATTTAGAATTCAGAACTCAAATTTTAAAATTCAAAATGTGGAATTAATAATTGAAAGTTTTTAGTTCATAATAAAGAATTTAATTGAGGAATTGCGCTTAGAACAAAACATTATGAGGAAAAAAAAATAAATTTCTACGATTTTTGGCAATTTTTGTAAAAGTTCTGTATTTTCATTCAAAAATTTCTAAATTCTAAGTTTTAAATTCTTAATTTGACATTTCAAAATCTCATTTCTGTATTCTAAGTTTCTAACTCAAAGTTCTAAATACGAATTCTAAATTAAACCTTAATCAGAAACCCTAATCAAAATTCTGAATCTGAAATCTGAATCTAAAATCTGAGTCTTAAATCAAAAATCTGAAATCTGAATCTGAAATTTTAAACTGAAATCTGAATCTGAAATCTGAATAGGAAGTCTGAATCTGAAACCTGAATCTGGAATCTGAATCTGAAATATGAATCTGAAATCTGAAATCTGAATCTGAAATCTGAAATCCGTGAGTAAACATCGAGCACAGTTGTACCTGATAAGTTTTTCCATGACTGTGTGCAAACGGCATCGTTTATTATAGTCGCGAATCACATACAAATGTTAAAACGACTTTAATTGAAACAATTTTTTTTAATAAAAATAATAGATTTCACAGTTGCAGAAAATTGTGCTTGAATATAATGGAATAATGTATAATACCATCTATAAACATATAGGTACATATATAAAATAAAATATCAAAAAAGATTCAAACAATACCTACAATAATATAACATTCATTATTAGAGACACGAAAGCCACAACCGTGGTAAAATGTCTATAATAAATATATAAAAAATAAAATAAAATAACATTCATTACGTTATCAGCATCAGCACATAATCAACAAACCACGCGGCGAGACGGCAGTTCCTCCTGCTGCTGGGTTGGGTGGTAGATTTGGTGAGCGACAAAAAGAGAGCTAAAGGATTTTTTACTCCCGCGGCTATGTGAGGGGTGCGAGATTTGTACACCAACCTGCTGAAAATGTGGGCCAAACTGGTTGAAATCTGGCAGCTTTCAGTAAATTCGAAAAACATTGCTACAAATTTTCAAAACACCACACAAAAAGTATGTCTATCGAAAGTGGAGATTCTAATGAATCTCTAGGTATATAAAAAGTGACCACTTTGAGTTCAAATTTTAGACAAATCACGCTAACAAAATCCCGTAAACCCACCGACTCGAGGGGGAGTTTGAAAAATGACAAAAAAGATGTGAGTTTCATTACCATATACTGAACAACTGAGATTTTTGAGGAACCAACTATGTTCTACGAAAATAATAATAAAGTTATCGAAAAAAATTAAAATTTGAATTTAGAGAATCGGTTCATTGGTAAGCGAGATACAGCAATGCAAAGCCAAAATTGGGTGACTTTTTTGAAGTAAGAATTTTTTCTACCGGAAGTTCCGGGATAGCGGCCAAACCTTCCACTGGACCCCTACATATTTGTACATTTATAGAAAGGTAAATTCTTAACAATTTCGAAAATCGTTAAGTTAGATCAAAACAATAGATCACTCAAAAGTTATAAGCATTTCAAAAGCTCTTTTTTTGGACTTTTTTCATTCGGAATCGATTATCGGTGATTTCCTAGAAAATATTGACTTTATTTCATAATGTTGAGAAACTAGATTAAATTACCTAAACAACGAATATAATATCATTAAAATCGGTTATTATTTGTGGCCAGGGGAACGAGCGCAAGAGCTCGGGTCAATATGACCCGAACGGCATATTATCGGTTTTTTTCATGGGGCCATTTCCGGTGGTCACCGGAAGTTATCTGGTTCTACAGATTGTGTCTTCTGCGGCTCTGCATAATTGTTCCAAATTTCAGATTTTTTCGATTTTTTTGTCACGAGTTATGATGAATTGAATGTACGCTTCGGGTCATATTGACCCGAACGGCGCGGGAAGGTTAAGTCAAATTTAAATCTCTTCAAAATAACATGAAGTTTCACTGAGATCCTATATGTGTGTGTTCGTTTTAAAAAAAGGTTATTTTGATAACTTTTGCAGCAGTTTTCTATGAAATCTTAATATGATTCATGCGACGTAATGAAAGCTCAGGCGAGAATTATTCTATGTATTGTTTCTACATTTAGATTTCGTACCATATTTATTTATTTGCTGGTTTATTTGCTGTTCACTTTTTTCTTTGTTCAATCTTGATTGTGGTCTCTAACTAAATTCTAGTATTTGGGTTGAGGACACTAATTTACAAAATTAAAAAAAAAAAAAATAACGCATTGCGTTTTATACGAGAATTTTCAGCCAAAATTCAATCTTTGGAACGCATTAACTTTTTGTTTCAAGTCTAATCGTGTTGCAGTCTCCGAGTGAAATATTTGTTTAATTTAGGCTTTAAGAAAATTAATCATAAAAAACAATCGGCTAGTGAAGAAAAAAGTTATTAATGAAAAACCAGTATGTTTTGTTCCTCCCGAACATAATACCTTAAAAACTTATTCGCGTTTGAGAATCAAGCAACCCCTCCCCATGGTCAGATCTTTCTGAAATTTGGCATGTGACTTTCTGGTAAGCTAATAATTGATTTAGACTTGGAGCCAGTGAGATTTACCATGTCTAATTCTTCCTATACTATGATTAGCATACTGCTGTTCGTTAAATTATTAAAAAATACAAAAATTACTGTTATGGTAAAGTAATCATATCTTTTTCAATTTTCGACCGATTTTGATAAATAACTACTTGAAAACTTTGATTTGAATTGACATTAATTTAATGTTACCATCGAATCTTAAAGTTTTTCTGAAACAAAATTTTCTCTAAAAGAATGCCTTTTAATATTTTTTTTCTATCGTAAAGTCACTAATATCAACAATATTGTTAATCATACGCAAAAATGAAGTTTAGATGATCGATAGAAAATTTATCCACTTTTTATATGCAAAAAATAGATTTCAAATGACTGTTATGCAGTCCGAGTTATTTTAATCTAAGTACAAGTAATTTTTTTTACAAAATTTCATATTCGGAGCATAGCATAACTCAAAAACTGTTCTACTGAGACTTTTTTGAATTTCATTTTCGGATTCAGCGCCCGATTTCACATTGAAAGTGATCTTCATTTTACTTAGTTCAAAAATGCTGTAAACTAGTGTTATTTGACTCCAAAATATTGAATTTATGTAGGTATGCATAACAAATCAGAACCTAAATAGGAATGGCTTAAAAATAAAGAATTCGAAATAAAATTGAGAGAAGCATTAACAGAAAGATTATTAAGAATCCAATATAGATTTCAGACTCATAAGGTTTGATACGAATTTTAAACTGGCTTAAATTATTATCTAGAAGAGCTTTTGATTCTAAATTGATAATTGAAACTCAAGTTATTTTAATAACAAAGAAAAACAAATTTAGAAGAAAGTAGGAAAAACAAATTGTGAATCAGATCCGATAGCCGAATTCATAATTTTGATTTTTGTAACAAGATTTTTAGGAAGAAAATAATATAAGTATTTCGATGAATCTGATCTTAGGTAGATAAATTATGTTTGGTTTTCGATAGATTTAGACTTTTTTATTACTTTCATCAGAACTAAGATCAGAAAATAAGATCCAGAATGTACAGTAAAAAATTTCGAGAATCAAAATTGTAGCAAGTTTGAAATTTTCGTTTTTTGTACTTGTTAAATGAATTCGCATGTTTCATAGCAAATTATACTGAATGTCTTGTTTAATCCAGTAATCAAATAATGAATTTGATTTATTCAAACTTCCTTTAAACACTAAAAGTTAATCCTTTCATTTGATTGCCCTCAAATTAGTGTTTAATGTCATATAACCTTATCAGTGACATAACATTCAAAATTCAAAATTACAAATATAATGTGGTTCTTTCCAACTTCGAAATTTGAAAAATTGTTGTTTTTGGCTTAACTGAAAAAGTCACCAACCCCTGGCCTAAATTGAGGGATTCCAGAAAGACAAAATGATACTGCCTGTAATCCACCGATCCTACATATTTT
Source organism: Uranotaenia lowii (assembly GCF_029784155.1). Lineage (NCBI taxonomy): Eukaryota > Metazoa > Arthropoda > Insecta > Diptera > Culicidae > Uranotaenia > Uranotaenia lowii. The sequence goes on from NC_073693.1 coordinate 328,478,943, forward strand.
ATGACGTATTGAGACTCTTGGTGAACGACAAAGAAGGAAAGGTAACGGCAATGATAAGTGGCCCTTGAGCTATGATGCTTCCCACCCAAACGGTTTCAATTTTTGGTCCTCTCATATCTGATGGAGACTGGAGCATAAAAGAACCACAACTTAGCAGACTGAATTGGAAACGCGCTCGAGAGTCTATTGAATTATGACGTTAATCGTTTGTCCCTTTTTTTGCTCGTGACGACTCTCATTAGCGACGCCTTTGTTTGCGATTATTCTTATGTTGCGGGGTTGAACTAAAGATTTTTTTTTGTACCTTCAAGGATGAGGAAGTATGAGCTTATGTATTTTTCATCTTTCTTCTTTTTTTATATTGTAGGTTAATTCTGTACATAACGAAAGACTGTAAGGAATCGCTAAATATCTCGATCTCTTTGATATAATAGAAGTAATGACTTGACATTTTTCTTTCTCCGAAAATAGGTCATGAAATTAGACTATGATATATTAATAGCGTTTACAACATTAGCATCATGTATCACAAACATCGTCGGAGAGAGCTACCAGTGAGTAAATTTAACTTGAATTTTCAATTTTTTAAATAAACGGCATATTTTTTTCTAAAATCGCAGAGTCGGCCTCGCCCTCAATGACATTATGCCGGAAGACCCAAAGCTGTATGACAAGATGCGGCCGCCCAAGAAGGATGGCCAGCCCACTTCGGTACTGTTCCACGTGACCGTCATGGGTCTGGATTCGATCGACGAAACCTCGATGACGTACGCGGCCGACATCTTCTTCGCGCAAACCTGGAAGGACCACAGGCTGCGGCTGCCGGAGAACATGACGTCCGAGTACCGGCTGCTGGAGGTCGAGTGGCTCAAGAACATGTGGCGGCCGGATTCGTTCTTCAAGAATGCCAAATCGGTCACATTCCAAACGATGACCATCCCGAATCACTACATGTGGCTGTACAAGGACAAAACGATCCTGTACATGGTGAAGCTGACGCTGCGGTTGTCCTGTGCGATGAATTTTCTCATCTATCCACACGACACGCAGGAGTGTAAGCTGCAGATGGAAAGTCGTAAGTATTGAATCGTTTGCGCATCAAATATTTTGACTGTCTTTACTCTTTAGCTTATTCAATTTACGCCTCGAAAGATTTTTTATGTAGAGTGTGGTGACTTAAGAACTTTATTTTTGTTTTCGTTATATCTTTGAAATTTTTTCTCAACTGAAATTTACTACACAATTTTTTACATGTTTACCGCATTTATCTAATACTGATAAACTAGGCAGGGCCAAGAACAGTAGGAAGAATCGCTTCATGGGGGGGGGGGGGGGAGTTTTGGTGACTATTTTTTTCTATGACATTTTTGCTCAAACAATGCATCAATTCATTAAAAAAATTCTTGGTTCCTATTTGATTGTTCAATTTTAAATTTTATTACATCAAAAGTTTTTCGTATTATATAGTTACAGTGGTACCTCGACATACGAGTTTAATTCGTTCCGCAAACTTGCTCGTATTTTTAATTTACTCGTATCTCGAAGCGAATTTCCCCATACAAAACAATTGAACTACCATTAATCCCTTCCAATCTCCAAAATGTTACCCCAGTTATTTTTGTTATATGGTTTTTGAATAATAAAAATGTATTTATAAATATCAAATATTCATTGCACAAAAACAAAAAAAGAAAATGTAAAGAATAAAATCAGATATCCTCACTGGTCGTTGCCTTTTTCGTAACATTTTCCTCGCTTTCACCTGTAGGTTGTTTAGAAAAAAAAACATGTCATGTGGAGGTTTGTTTCTTCCTCCCTCTCAGTATGTTCCGGAAATAAGTTAGGCAAGTGTTATTAAAACTCATTAACTCATTTACTTACCAATAACAAATACTAAACTTTGAATATTAATTCTTAATCTGAAAATTTGAAGCTGTATTCAAGTTTTAATTTTGGATCTGTTTTTAAATTTCAATATTTATTTCTAAATTTGAATTCCAGTTCAGAATTTTAAAAATTAACCAAGAAGTGAAATTTGTTCCAGAACTGACTCAAGCATTCTTAGAGAAGCATTCTCAATTGTCTGGATTTATAGAGGCTTGCCCGGTTTGGCAATGAAATTTTCGAGAAAAGCCCGGTCCGTCCCGAATGTCCAAATATCGGAGAAAACTGCTCGGATTTTGCCCGGTTTTATTCACATTATTGGGTAAATTGAACAAAAATCCAAAATTTAGTTTTGATTTATACGTCCAAAGAACTTTTTTTAAAGTTTGTATCATCAAAATAAACCATTTTTTTTCGGATTCCCTAAACGCATTGAAAGTTGCTAATGCGCTTCGACAAATAATTTTAATTTCAAATATTTTTCAAACTTTTTCCTTAATATATTTTGGATTATTGCTTGGAATTAGCTTACATTTGCCCGGATATTATCCGGGTTTTTATAATGTTAAATTTTAATCAATTACCTACCCGGTTTTTGCAAGGATTAAAAAAAACCTGGAATTTCCTGGCTTAGCTACGTCCGAAGATAATTCTGGAAAGCTCAAATTTTGAAGTTTTTGGTTTCAATATGAACTCATTATTTAAATTATTTATTTATTCTGTACCTACCTCTCTTCACTTCATGTTAGGCCAAGAGCTATTCTCAGATTAGTTATAATTTGATCACATAATTTTTCATTATCACGAAATCAGCTAGACTACCCACATAGTCGCAGCGGATTGCCCCAAGTTTTAAATTTCAGGATAACAGTTTGTCTTCTCAACGACGCGACAATTCTTGATTGCCTATAGTTCATTTTGTCATGCTACACATAAGGAAGAGACAAATGGTTGTCGCCCGGAAAGAGAATAAAGAGAAAACCAAACACCAACTTTGTCTCTAGTTTTTTAGAAAATATCAGGAACAATTTGATTCACTGGAACATGGACACTGGGTCGTGACCATGGCCAATCTGGCCTGTTCCGGAACGAAAAATGTCAAAGTGATCGGATTAAGGCATGCGGCATATTAATAGAAAACTCTTGGCCTCTGCATATTGGAAATCGTTAGGAGAAGCGATTTGGGGACACTGTATCGTGGCTATGACCAATATGTCCGATACCGGGATGAAATATGTCAAAGTTATTGAATCACCGAATCGCTTCTCCTATCGATTCTCTTTATAAAGATTTCAAGAGCTTTCTATCAATATGCCGCAAGTCTTGATCCGATAACTTTAACATTTTTCGTTCCGGAACCGCGCAAATTGGCCATGGTTACGACCCCGAATCGCTTCTTATATTGAAATCCTTCATGCTAATGCCAAAAGTTTTCTTCCAATTGTCGTAACCCTCGATGTCGATTTCGAGGAAATTTCACTTGAATCTATCACAAACTTTACACAAAACAATTACATAAAAAACATAACGTCCTTCCATCCAAATTTAATCAACAGAATGATCTTCTTTTCTTTTTTTCCTTTTCATGTTTTTGTTTCTTGTTATGCTTGCACGCTAACGATTTTTCAATCATTTTTGGACTAAAAATAAATTATTTTCCAAAATTTAATAAATTTTTAACTTAATTTTGGATAAACAAGGTGTAAGCAAGGAATGTTCTATTTTTATCCTTTTTTATACTTACTTCTTTGTAAATCGATTTATTTTATCTATTGGTTCAATTCTATTCACTACACCAATGTCTCGCAAGTTATGATCCGTTACCTTTAAGTTGGTGTTTAAGGTTGCCAGAATTTTTCGCGGACGTATCCGGACCGGATGAATCCGGGTAATTTGATCTAAACACCTGGTTAAATCTGGGTATTTGATTTCAAAATTTTCAACCCAAAATCCGGGCAAATTAGGTCAAAACCACGAAGTTATTAAAGAAAACTAGCTGACCCGGTAAACTTCGTTTTACCCGTTACTTAATAAATCGTTGGAAAATGTTTACAGATCATTAACTTCTTCGTGCTCGTTAATCAGTTTTCATGAAGATCGTCTTCAAGTTGTTCGAGTTTTTTCTCGTTTCTAGTTGATTTTGTATAGGAGCCCCTCTTCCATGAAAAGTAATAATCTCGAAACTATTATGCAAACCATCTCTGGCCCGAAAAAACCCTCGCCTTCATTTTTATATATAAGATAATTTTGTATGAGGAACCTCCTTTCATAAAAAGTGAGATTCTAAAATCTATTATACAAACCATCTCTGGCCCGAAAAACCCTCGGATACCAAATTTCACTCCATTACGGCCGACTATTCATACGTGATGGTGTTACAAAGAAAACGCCTCCATTTTTATATATAAGATGTGGAAAAGAGATAATTTTGTATGAGGACCCCCCTTCCATAAAAAGTGAGATTCTTCAAACTATTATACAAACCATCTCTGCCCCGAAAAAACCTCGGATACCAAATTTTACTTCATTACGACTGACCATTCATACGTGATGGTGTTACAAAGAAAACGCCTCCATTTTTATATATGACACTTGCAATATTTTTGTTTTCATAAAAACACATCAATAGTTTTTAAATGGTCTTTGAGACTTGCAAAAAACCGTTCCTGATTATTTAGATAGAACGTTCTTGGATGCAGTTTAAGGAGGGAGTAGGGTCTAACGGGTAAAAAAAAACACCATTTTCAAGAATTTTTTTAGAGGTATCGTTCAAACAAATGTATTCAAATTTTTTGGATTATACAAAGCATTGTTAAAAGAACATTAAGTAATTTTTTCGTAGAAAAATATTGAAAAATGAGCCGGTGACGGAGCACTTTTGAGGATACAGGATTACAGGATTTGCGGTGGACACTGTATCTCAGCACAGAATCATCTGAAGTCAAAAAATCAGAGCAAAATATTTTTAATAGATGTTTTTCTGGACTCCAATATTTTTATTTAACTTAAAAATAATTTATGAAATTTTTGTGGCTGTTTGAAGTAAAAACTACGATTTTTCACGAAAAAATCAGCCATTTTTTATCTGTAAAATCTCCCCAAAGTAAAAAGAAAATCGTTGGGGGGATTTTATATGTAGAAAATATGTTCCAAATTTGAAAAGAATCAGTGAAGTAGTTTTCAAATGACGATGTCCACTGACTTTAAAAATGTGCTTTCGAGAAAAACGCGTTTAAAGTTTTTGCTCTCTCTCTCTTGCAGTATTAGATAAGAGGAGATAAAGGCCTATAATTTCTACAGTTTTGCTTCGATTGACTTGAAAATTTGACACAACATTCTTGAAATGTTTTACAATAAAAAAATAAAAAAAAATCAATTTTTTAAAGTGTTAGACCCTACTTCCTCTTAATTTTACAAACAAATAATACGAATAAATACTGAAAAAATCCAGGTTATTTTCAACGAAATCCGGGCAACTGGGCCGGACCGGACTATTCCTTAATTTTGTGTTAAATATTCGGGCAATTTAATTTAAGTGTTTCTTTGATGTATTGTCAAGAATAGATCTTTCCGACGATGTATAAATATATCGGGATCTGAAAAAAAATGACCTCTATCTTGGATTTTTCGGTAGAAGAAATAATTAATTGAAAAAAAAATTCCAACTTTGGCTTTGCTTCGCTGTATCTCATATCTTAATAAAATGATTATACAAACTCAAATTTTAATTTTTTCTCGTTAATTTGAGTATCATTTTCATAGAACAGAACATACCTACTTGATCTCTTAAAAATCTCAGCTCTTCAGTATACTGAAATGATGATTATGATGCTATAAATCTGCGCTTCGAGACATATTGACCCGAACATTTTTGGAAGGTTACATCACTTTTCACCGATAAGGCCGATAAATTAACTAACGAACATAAATTAAAAGTGATTAATCGCCGGTGTCCTTTTTCTCCTTCCCCAAGTTTCCCACACAACTGACGACATGGTCTTCCAGTGGGACCCGGAAGTGCCCCTGGTGGTGGACGAGCACATCGAACTGCCCCAGCTGGCCCTGGTAAAGAACTACACCGCCGACTGTACCCAGGTGTACTCGACCGGAAACTTCACCTGCCTGGAGGTTGTGTTCGTGCTAAAACGACGCCTCGGCTATTACCTGTTCCACACTTACATTCCTACCTGTTTGATCGTCATCATGTCGGTAAGATAGGGTTGAATATTTCTAGCTTGTTTGGAATTTAAATTTATCTTATTTCCTCTCAGTGGGTATCCTTCTGGATCAAACCGGAAGCAGCTCCAGCTCGGGTGACCTTGGGGGTTACCTCGTTGCTGACCCTTTCGACGCAACACGCCAAATCACAGGCTTCGTTACCACCGGTTTCCTATCTCAAGGCTGTAGACGCATTCATGTCGGTGTGTACCATTTTTGTGTTTATGGCCCTCATGGAGTACTGTTTGGTAAATATCGTTCTTGGCGATTCGGATCCTCCGAACCCTAAACTTCCACCGCCCAAGATGGACCGGTTCTTCGACTTCCCCGCCCGAAACGGGAAACGTGGAAGTAGGACCATGGAAAACAATGAAGCTACCGTTAACACGTTCCAGAGACAGGTAACCTCGGACTCATGGTTTGTGTTGTCAAATTCATCATCCTTGTCTTACAGGAAAGCACCCTGCTGCTATCGCCTGTCCCTCACATCCAGACGATTCCTCCTCCACCGAGCAGACCAGCCTCGGCTATTCCGAAACTCACGCCGGCCCAGATTCGTCTCAAGCGGGCCATCAACATCGATCGATGCTCGAGAGTCTTTTTCCCGCTGCTGTTTACGCTGCTCAATGTTACCTACTGGATTATGTTCTATGAATATCTCTAAACAGACATTGAGTATAAATAAGGATATAAGCCTGTTAAAATTAATTAGCCTGTTAAGAATAAACTCTATCGCGATTATAACTTCAACATTATTGAATTCTAGTACGATATTTAGATTATTTGTTCGCAAAGTTTGGACTCTTGGCATGAAACATAAACACTTGGTAGAAAGGGTTTTAAAAGGTACACAGGGTAAGCACAAAACATTGACGATTCAATACAGCGAGTGATGATCTACGAACCGATGAAACACCCACGAACAAGAAAAAAAAAACAAACGAAAAAAATGTTAAAACTGTATATTACATAATAATCAAATTATTATATGAAAGTAATAAAACAAAATATCAATGAACCCCCTTCGAAGGGATATGTAAATTACTGAAACACCATGCGCCTCCACGTGACGATTTCAAACTCTGTTAGTTATATACTAAGTTAGGCATGCAATTCGGTGCAATTCGCTAGTAAATCTAGATCGCAAGAAAATATGGTAAAATTCTTAACAAAGGACAGGTTTTGAAAAGGAATGGTCGAATATCCAGGTGGAATTGATTTTACTCATGGAAAACCTTGCAATTTTACATACCAGTAGATATTCTTTTTGTTGCCTAAACAAAGGCGTTCAACTTGATTTGGCTGAAAGAAAAACTTCTGCACATAAACTCGAGCTTTTTACTTACTTACTACCATTAATGAACTTTAAGGGTGGAATACTTTTTTGTACTGATATTTTGCTAGATCTGATCCCTGTGAAGCAAATTTAATTAGGCAAAAAGGGCAGTATGTTGGTTTACTTAAAAGACGTTTTTGTTTAATGAAGCCTTTACGCTTGTCCATCAGTGCATACCCGAGCAGACGTTGATGTCTAAACCATTAGTTAACAGTAACCAAAATGAGCTATCAATGAAAAATGATCATTGTTAAATCAGGTTCCATTTAAATATCAAAATGCATAAATATGATGACAAACTGAGTTGAGTCGATTTGAGTTGCATCTTTTTCAATTGCAGATTTCTCGTAAATTAGCTGGCTCTTGACGACAAACTCTACATTGAAACAATCCTTACATTCAAAACAACAAGTTAGAAGTTGAAACGGCAGCAAGAAACGGCAGATAAAAACGGCGGTTAGCTAAACGATATATCATTAAGGTTTCAGGGAAACCCACACTTGGGCAGTTGGCATAACTGAGGTATTCACATATGGAAATTGAGACCGAAATTTTGGTATTGTACTACATTGTTTCGGGCATAATGATACCACATTTTACTCTCAAGGCATGATAGCAAAATTGGAAATAATTTTGCCATAAAAGTCTGCTCGAGTATCCTCCACATTTAATTTCAAATTTTGGGCAGCTGCAGTCGGTTCGGCAATTTTCCGAGAATGTTATTTTCCTTCACTGGTTTTTATAGTTGGTGTCTCTTACAATTTTCTCCAATCTACATGTTTAGTGCGGTTATATTCAGAGAAGAAAGAATGCAAATTAAACAAATTCTCGCAAAATCATGCTGCATCATCAATATCAATCTGCGTGTGGCGTGTGTCAACAATTAGCTCCATCATGGGTTGTCAAATGATCCACTGATTTATATTTCGAATTTCTAGTAGTTACCAATCAGCCTTCTTTTTTCAGCATATTTTTTTCGGTATTTTGTTCCACAGATTTAGAGAGGTAATTTCGGCGTCCATGTAGATTCTAAAGGAAGCAACTTTGTAGGTATTTGTCCTGTCCGAGGACTCGTCTGATGGTAGACTCGTTTAAAATTATAAATAATAATAAACTTTCATCTTGAGAGTACCGAACACAAAAAGCGATCAATTATTTATCTGAGAACAGGTAGAAACGAGACAGGTTTTATTCTTTTAACAGATTCAACATAACTTAACGAATATGAGCTTCAACATTACTAAGCGAAAGAGGAATCCGTTGTAAAGGATATCTGACTCTCGAATGCATGTAAACATAACAAATTGTAAAAGTTTCACCAGAAAAAGCCGGATTATGTGGCACAACTTACAAGATAATTGTAGAAAATTCCTAAGAAACCGGTGTGAACCACTTCGGATATGATTAATAATACAGGAAAAAAAAAACAAAATACAGTACTAGTTCGTAAGACATGCTTTAAGTAAATTAAATTAAACATTGAAAGAGCAAAACATTTAATCTCAATCTTTATGCTAATAACTTCTAAACTCAACACTCTATTGAATTAGGATCACTTACTTAGCCACTTTCAGATACGTTCGATGTCAGAGAGAGAGACTCTATCTCGTTACTTGTTAATATCAAATTTCAACTAGGAACTGCTACCGAATTAAAGAAAAAACTGTTTTGTAAATAGACTAAAATTTAATTGAAATGAAAAACTTTCCATGTTTGTTGAATTGTTCTTATTTGTGATGACTCCGCATTTTCAGTCCTTCACTTTTTCTTCTTTTGGTATAGAGGTGAGAAGAACATTTGCTTGATTCATACATCATATAAGCATCAAAGATAAATTCATTAACATTTTAGCTTAGTTTCGACCTTTCAACCCCGATCATTGGATTGTCGACAATTTTATTTTATTCTGACTTATTATCAACAAATGAAAAACATTAAAATATCACAAGGCTATTTTACATGCACTCAGGCAAATTCTTATTATAATTTTCATAAGATGCATCTTATGAACCGCTTTTTAGAGTGTAAAATAATGTTTCATAAGAGTCTTATGAAATTCTTTCAATTTTCATACGATGTTCTTATGAAAAATAGAAGAAACGGCATTGTGAAAAAATAATGAACATATTCATTCATAGCATCAGTTTTTTTCATCATCTAACAGTACGAAACAATCGCCAGTTCATAGTTATTATAGTTTTCCTTCAATGTTAAATGTTATTGCTATCTCCGGAATGGTAAGTCCGATTTGATGTTTTTGGTATGAACGTTTAATATATTAGTAAACAAAAATACATTATTTCTTTACTTTTCAGCAAGCTGATCGCCAAAAAACGAAAGGTCGAAGATTAAGATGCGGCAAAAAAAAACTGATGGAGCCGTCTGTTGGTGCACTGCTGATGGTGACCATTAAGAATTTAGTTTTAAACAAATTTGGCAAACAATAAAGTGAATGTTTTCAGCATGAAATAACTAGATTTTTTCTTATTAGAAAGTGATTTACTGTTTCCATAAGAGTCTCTTATGAAAAGCAACAACCTCTCATTGAAGTAGGCGTTCATCTTCAGAATTCATTCGCGTCATAAGACAATCTTATGAATTTCATAAATTTTTCTTATGGCGCCACTTCATAAGAGAATCTTATGGCATACATAATAGTATTTTTCTGAGTGTGGGTATACGTACCCCTATTTATTTTCGAAATCCGTGTTAAATCCCAATAATCGTACAAAAAATCGTGCTAATTTAGAGGTTCTGGAGAAAAAGACAATTAGACATGTAACCTGAGACCTGAGACGTGAGTCATGAACCATGAACCTGATATCTGCGACATGATACCTTACACTTTAAAGCTGTGACCTGAGGCTTAAGATCTGAGACCTGGGACTTGACATCTAAGATCTGAGACCTGGAACATGAGACTTGGAATATGAACACCTAGACCTTCGACATGGGGCGTCAGAAGTAAGACATGAAAATTGAAAAGTAAGTCGAGAGAAGTGAGAAATTCGACTTGAGAAGTGGAACCTGAGCAATGAAACGTGAGGAGTGAGACGTTTGAAATTAGAAATGAGACGGGACACGTGAGACGTGAAAAGTGGGCCGTGAGAAGTAAAACGTAAAAAATGAGAGATGAATATAGAATACTACACTCAGAAAAATACTATTATGTATGCCATAAGATTCTCTTATGAAGTGGCGCCATAAGAAAAATTTATGAAATTCATAAGATTGTCTTATGACGCGAATGAATTTTGAAGATGAACGCCTACTTCAATGAGAGGTTGTTGCTTTTCATAAGAGACTCTTATGGAAACAGTAAATCACTTTCTAATAAGAAAAATTCTAGTTATTTCATGCTGAAAACATTCACTTTATTGTTTGCCGAATTTGTTTAAAACTAATTTCTTCATGGTCACCATCAGCAGTGCATCAACAGACGGCTCCATCAAAGTTTTTTTTTGCCGCATCTTAATCTTCGACCTTTCGTTTTTTGGTGATCAGCTTGCTGAAAAGTAAAGAAATAATGTATTTTTGTTTACTAATATATTAAACGTTCATACCAAAAACATCAAATCGGACTTACCATTCCGGAGATAGCAATAACATTTAACATTGAAGGAAAACTATAATAACTATGAACTGGCGATTGTTTCGTACTGTTAGATGATGAAAAAAACTGATGCTATGAATGAATATGTTCATTATTTCTTCACAATGCTGTTTCTTCTATTTTTCATAAGAACATCGTATGAAAATTGAAAGAATTTCATAAGACTCTTATGAAACATTATTTTACACTCTAAAAAGCGGTTCATAAGATGCATCTTATGAAAATTATAATAAGAATTTGCCTGAGTGTATATATAGTTCTGGTTGAAAACTTTGCTTTTGTTTCAGACCGGCCCACAGAGCGAAGAAGGACGCAATGCAGAAGGATTCAGCGGCCATGGTGGCTCGGGAGAACGCGAAAACCGAATTGTCACGAGCCTGGCAAAGAAAGGACTTGCCTCAACAGTTTTTTAAAAACGGGGATACGTTCCAAATATTAATATAAGGTGAAAGTCCCAATTTATATAAAATAAATATCAAATTTTGTATGAATTTTGTTTTATTTTTTATTGAGGAAACCAATCAAACGAACTGGCATTTACCTTTTAAATCAGTGAATGGGAAAACGGTCCACTTTCGCTACACTCAAAAGAAAAGCATAGTAAAATTACTAAATCCGTGGTTTAAATGAACAACACGCAACCATATTTTTGAGTCAATAATGTTTTGTTTTTGAAATTACTACGCGCATTGTAATTTTACTATGTGTTAATTTTTGCTACGCATAGTAGTTTCGACTGCATTCGTAGTAAAACTGCCAATGATTGAATGAATTATTTTTCTTCGAGCATTGTAAAAGTACAATTTTCCATTATAAAAATAACACATTAAAATAAGTATCGTAGCATGGCATACAATACAAAATTACCATGATGAATGATAAAAAAGCCTCAAAATAAAATTCATTTGTTACCAATTCAAAATTTTATTTTCCCAATTTGTATTTTTCAATTTATTTTATACGACCACGGTCGGGGTCGGGGGAAAATGAGATCACATCGAAGACTACACCTAGAGCCTGAAATGAAAAAAAGAAAACAAGAAAACAATTAATTTTAGAAAATAGAAAAACTGTTCAGGTTGCATATTCAATAAGCAGTAGATTGATTAAGCAAAAAACACAATTTCACCTGAAAGACTGCATTCAACGGCCCGGCAGATGTTAGAATCCTTCGTCCCAGTGTTGGCCAATTGGCGAAATCTTTACTGGTTACACCATCCAGGGACGTTCCCACGGTTGGGGAACTCGAGAACAGCATTCGCCGACACTTGAACAAATTGAGAAAAAAAACAGTAAATCTATCTTGCACACATAGGAATGGAAAAATGGGAAAAAGAACACAATCTCACTTACCTGATAACATACATTTTCCGACCATGTTGTCCGGCTCCGGGTGCGTATCGGTTTAAAGACTCGTTGAATCCATGCCCGGTTGTCTTCGATCAATCTGGACTTCAAGCGCGAAAGACGATGACCATGCGCATAGTAATTGC
>NC_073693.1:328491986-328564051 GCF_029784155.1 Uranotaenia lowii
AAAAATGACAAAACTGATACAAAAAAAAGTATAAAAATGACACAAAAATTATTCAATAATGGTACAAAAGTGGGATACACACGAAACAAAATGAAACAAAAAGTAAACAAAAATGAAACAAAAATGACACAAAAATGATACAAAATAAGAAATAAATTATACAAAAATTCAAAAAATTAAACTAAAAAGACTTAAATGACAGACATAAATAACAAAAATGACGCAATAATAACACAAACTTACACAAAAATGTCACAAAAAACACGCGAAACCGACACAAAAAAGACACAACAATGACACAAAAATTACACGAAAATGACACAAAGTATAACAATAAAATGACACAAATAACACTGAAATGACACCAAAACGACACCAAAATGACATCTAAATGACACAAAAAAGACACAAAATGAAACAAAAAAGACACAAAAAAGACACAACATTTGCACAAAAAACACACAAAAATAAAACAAATATGTCACAAAAATGACACAAAAATGGCTTAAAAATGACACAAAAATTACACGAAAATGACACACAAATAAAACTAACATGGCACAAAATTTACACAAAAATGACACAAAAATGACACAAAACTGTCCCAAAAATGACACAAAAATGATACCAAAGTTACAACAAAATTAAACAAAAATGACACAAAAATGACACCAAAATGACACAAAAATGACACAAAAATGACACAAAAATGACACAAAAATGACACCAAAGTAACACCAAAATAAAAAAATGACACAACAATGACTCAAAAATGACACAAAAATGACACAAAAATGACACAAAAATGACTCAAAAATGACTAAAAAATTACCCAAAAATGACACAAAAATGACACAAAAATGACAAAAATGATAGAAAATGATATAAAAATGACACAATGCCTAAAAAATTACACAAAAATGACACAAAAATCGCACAAAAATCGCACAAAAAATGACATAAAATTGACACAGAAATGACAAAAAAATGACACAAAAAAGGCACAGAAATGACACAAAAATTTCAAAAAATTGACAAAAATTACACAATAATGACACAAAAATGACACAAAACTGTTACAAAAATGACACAAAAATGACACACAAAGTTACACCAAAATTAAACAAAAATGACACAAAAATGACACAAAAATGACACAAAAATGACACAAAAATGATAAAAAATGACACAAAAATGACACAAGAATGACAGAAAAATAACACTAAAATGACACAAAAGTTACACCAAAATAAAAAAAAATGACACCAAAATGACACACCAATGACACAAAAATGATTCAAAAATGACACAAAAATGATACAAAAATGACACAAAAATGCCTAAAACATTACACAAAAATGACACAAAAATGGCACATAATAGACATAAAATTGACACAGAAATGACATAAAAATGACACAAAAATGACACAAAAAGTACACAGAAAAGACACAAAAATTTCAAAAAATTGACAAAAATGACACAATAATGACACAAAATTGACACAAAATTGACACAAAAATGACACAAAAATGACATAAAAAATGACACAAAAATGACACAAAAATGACACAAAAATGACACAAAAATTACGCAAAAATTACACAAAAATTACACAAAAATGACACAAAAATGACATAAAATTGACACAAAAATGGAACAGAAATGGCACAAAAATGCCACTCAAATTTCAAAAAATTAACAAAAAGGACATAAAAATGACACAATAATGACACCAAATTGTCACAAAATGACAAATGTGATACGAAAATGAGACAAAAATTACACAGAAATGTCAAAAACGATACAAAAATGACTAAAAAATTACTCAAAAATAACACAAAAATGACACAAAAATGACACCAAAAAGACACAAAAATGACACAAAAATGACACAAAAATGACAAAAATGACAAAAATGATACAAAAATGACACAAAAATGTCACAAAAATTACACAAAAATGACACAAAAATGGCACAAAAATGACATAAAATTGACACAGAAATGACACAAAAATGACACACCAATGACACAAAATGGACACAGAAATGAAACAAAAATGACACAAAAATTTAAAAAAATTGACAAAAAGGACACATTAATGACACCAAATTGAAACAAAAATGACAAAAGTGATTCGAAAATGACACAAAATTGACACAGAAATTACAAAAATGACTAAAAAATTACACAAAAATGACACCAAAAATGACACAAAAATGATACAGAAATGACACAAAATTGACACAAAAATGACTAAAAAATACACACAAATGACACATTAATGACATAAAGTTGTCACAGACACAGAAATTACAAAAATGATACAAAAATGACTAAAAAATGACACAAAAATGACACCAAAAATGACACAAAAATGATACAAAAATGACACAAAATTGACACAAAAATGACTAAAAAATACACAAAAATGACACATTAATGACATAAAGTTGTAACAGAAATGACACAAAAATGACACAAAGTGACACAAAAATGAAACAAAAATGACATAAAAATGATACAAAAATAACAAAAAACAACAATAACAAAACAAAGAATAAATGACAAAAAATGTCAAAAAATGAAACAAAAATGACACAAAAATAACACAACAATGGCACTCACATGAAACAAAATCAAACAAAAATTACACAAAAATGACACAATAATGATACAAAAACGGCACAAAATGACAAATAAATGACACAAAACTACACTAAATGACGCAGAAAATGAAACCAAAAGACAAAAATGACATCAATAACATAAATGACACCAGAATAACACAAATAAATCCAAAAATGTCACAAAAAAAAACTCAAAAATGACACAAAAATGACACAAAAATGACACAAAAATGACACAAAAATGACACAAAATTGGCACAAAAATAACACAACAATGACACAAAAAATAAACGAAAATGGCACAACAACACCGAAATGACACCAAAATGACATCAAAATGACACAAAAATGGTACAAAAATGACACAAAAATGACACAGAAATGACACAAAAATAACACAAAAATGACACAAAAATGACACAAAATGAAACAAAAATGACACAAAAATCGCACAAAAATTACACAAAATGAAACAAAAACGACATAAAAATGAAACAAAAATGAAACAAAAATAACACAAAATGAAACAAAAATGAAACAAAAATGACACAAAGATTACACGAAAATGACACAAAAATTACACAAAATGACACAAAAATAACACGAAATTGACATCAAAATAACATAAAAATGGCACAAAATTTACACAAAAATTATACAAAAATGACAAATATAAAAATTTCACAGACATATCATAGAAACACGCAAAGTAAGTAAGTTTGTGAAAAAAAACCACAAAAAAAAATCCAAGAATGACATAATATTGGCTAACAATGACAAAATAATGATACAAAATTTATATGAAATTGATCAGAATATTATAAAAAAATACATAAATTAACAAAAATAAGAAAAATATAACTGAGAAATAACATATAAATGACGAAAATAAAACAAAAATGATACAGAATGTCAGAAAACGACAAAATGAAAAATAATCTAAATATTTTGCACAAAAATTACCCAAAATGAAAGTTATACAAAAAGTGTATGAAAATAACAACTCCATTAGAAAAAAATACGATATGATCGAAACATTGAGCGATTAAAGGCACCCAATTTAAGAGATGACCCAGCTGAAAGCTGAAAATTTCTATAACAAAGATAAGCGAAAATGTGTTCGATTATGTTAAATTGAGCTGATGCACTGCACAAGCTATTTTAAAATTGGGCTTAGCTTTTACTTTTTCTATTTCACTAAGAATAACTTTCCCTGAACCTTGTACTCTGTTTTTTTTTTTATATAAATCGGGTTTTCCTCGAAGGTCTCAAACAGATTTCGGTGTTTTTTGATCAAAGAATTTTTGAAGATTTCAAAGTCTTCCCAAGTTTCAGAAAATTGAAATTTTTGTTATAAAAATTAGACATTCTACCCATAAAACTGAATATAAGAATTGACAAAAAGGATAATGAGACCAAAAAAGTATTTTGGAAGTACCGTTTGTATTATGGAAAAACATGCAAAAATGTGATTTGATAAGAACAGTCATTGCCAGAACTAAGCATCTTCTCAAATCAATCTTAGTGTCTTTTTTGATTACTATCAGAGGATAATGGACGTCATTTCAGTTAATGATAATAAATTATACTGAAAACTTATCAAACTGAAACATGTTACCATTTTTTATTGTGAACGAAACCTTGACAAATTTTTGATGGAGAAATGCTCTCCTCAACTAAATATCGTGATATTTTAAAATGAAATCGAATTTACATTTTTTAAATAAAATTTATTCGAAGCTTTAGGTGGGGTTTTATGATTGCTAAATGTTTTTTTTCAATGCATCAAAATAATTTGGAATGTTTGACAATACGTACTGAATAAGACTAAAAAAATAATTCACAATAATTTATGGGTTCGTATGCATTATGCAGTAAAGAAACCGAACAGTAGGGGAGATGAGGGCATAACGAGCACCCAGGGCATAATGAGCACTACTCTTTACTACGAAAGTGCGTATTTTCTTAAATAAATTTTCATGAGGATTTGTTTCGTACTTCCTACAGTATTAATTTTTCACAAAAAAAGGAATCTCCTTATCATCTTTACAGAGATATTTGATAAAAACTAGCTTGATTCTCAAGTTACGGAAATATTATAATGATTGAGCATCACGAAATAAGCTCTTATGATCTTCAAATAACCTTGATCTATAATGTACGCACTGCAACATGATGTACACATTGTTTCTCAATTTTTACCATCATAAAATTTTTGATTTTTCATTTTTATCAATTTTAAAACACGTTTTTACTTAAATTTGTTGACTAGGGGCATATAGAGCACCATATAATCGAGGCATAATGAGCATTTTCTGCCGTAGAATCTAGCAGCGAATTAAAATTGATTTATAGCGCCACACCTTGACTAGTTTTCATCCGACGATTTAGCCTATTGGTAAGGTGTCAGAGAGGTAATCAAAAGACTAGCGTTAGATTTCTGTTCGAGGTGATTTTTTTTCATTTACAATTCATGATCGATTTTTTACTGTTACATTATACGGCTAGTAGCATCATCCTCCGAACAAAGCACATAATGTATGAGCGTGCGTGAATTGTTTGTATTCTACAAACAGACCTAGATTATTTTTTTATTGCTTTGTTTGATGAATCTACGACTCACCTGACTTCATCGAATTGAATTCGCTGCTAGATTCCCCGGCAGAAAACGCACATCTTGCTTTGATTAATGGTGCTCATACTGCCTCAGGGGGGGTTCTCATTATGCCTCCACAGTGGCTGGTTTTCAGCTTTTGGCAAAAATTTTTAAAATGCATTTTTTAACGTTTTCATCTTGATTTTTTCACGTTTCAGCGCGTTAGGGAATAGGCTTTTCAAGTGTCTGAACACGAAACAATAATGTAACCTCCATATTATAGCTATTTTCTATGGTTAAATAATCGTTTTCCTTAAGGTGGCCATTATGCCCCCATCTCCCCTAATCAGATATTTCAAAGAAATTGCAACATAATGATGGTGCAAAATTTTAAATACTTTTCTCATTAAGTTCAATAGTTTGAAATCAGTCAAAAAAACAAGTTCTTGGACATGGAAAACTGTAGATTTGAATTTGCTGAGCTGTGGTGTATTTTCCTGCTTACATGGCGACCGTCAAAAATAAGTCGTCATTTGGAAGTGTATGAGTTAGCTGATGCTGATGCAGTAGTTTATCAGATTGCAGTTCTTGGGGTAATGCTTTTATACGAAATGTTTGAAATAGCACAGATAGCAAGTTTAAAAATTGATCTTCCAATATTTATGTAGTATTTGAAGACTAAGCTCTATCAAACCATCCCATCAAGTAAAAGCTTGTTCCGATGATCGCACCTCAGCAAAAAAATTCTGTTAATTCAACACATTTTGTTAAGTTTACCTTCCAACATAAACCGAAACAAAAGAAAATTAATTTCCTAATGTCTGCCACCTCTGTTTGCTGTTTTTGTGCGGAAGCAGTCGAATTCGATGAAAAGGAAAAGAACACATTGGTGGCCTCGACCCAGGAACGGCAACCCTTTCCGGCTTCCTGTCCAGAAAGTGAAGACGTCTTCTTTTCTGGTAGGACCTATGTAGACGAAAGTTCCTTCGACATGAATTTTCATGCACCCAACTTTTCCGGCTAGTACCTACCTAACCAATCCGGGGAAAAATAGAACAAGAAAACCCCTGACTAGCCGATAGGTTCAGGTTTTTCCGACTTTTCTGCTACCTTCTTTCATACCTTCCTTTTCATCTTAACATGTCCGGAGGTCAATGGCGAAGTAAATATTTGCTCCGGCTCTGGTCCTCTCTGGCTACTGCTGACTGACTGGCTGGCTGGCTGGTAACTTTCCGAACCGGGTGTGTTTTGGATAGGAATCGACTGGGGGAAAAAAATTGTAGAAAGTCAGAAAGAAAAGAGCATAACAGATATTTACGAGAACATAACATACATACATCACCGGGCTCACCAGAAGTCGAAAGGAAAATCGAAACTCGACTTTCGATTTTTTTGGCCCCGACCGGCTTCTGTTTCCACTCAATCCAGATCAGCAGCGTTTGGCGATCGGCGAAGGTGAAAAGCTGATGGTTCGGAAAAGACTGGACCAGGAGGACCAGGAGCATGGGAAAGAAAAGTGGTGGAAAACCAAATGGAAATGTTGTATCGATTAGGGGTCGTTTTATGGGGGTTTAAAGATATCCAGCGATAACCAGCTTGCAGTTCGACTGAAATGGAGTGAAGATTTTCGGTAATGGCAGGCAAATTATGTGCGCTGTGCGGTTATTGGATGAGTTATACACTTCTAACCCGTATTTTTCACTCTTTTTTTTCTCCGAAAAAAAGGGTAAGAGCTCTAAATTGACTATTCAAATGAGCTCGATTTTGTTATTTTTTCAAGTTTTTGTTTAAGAATGACACTTGAATTTTTTTAAAACTTTTTTCATACACATTTTTCCCTTAAAAACAGTGATCAGACAGAGAAATTTGTCCAGAGATGGTAAGTATACCTTGCTTAACCTGACTCGTTTAACTGAACACAGTCAAATATGTTTACAAGTTGTTTGTCAAAATTATGAGCTCAATGACCCTCGTTTCGTATCATGAATTCGTTCGGAATCGAGGTCCTCCAATGGTAGCTTCATTTTAAGTGAGTCAGTTTCGATTCCGTTCGGAAATAAATCGAAAAGATGTAAAAGAGCGATAAAAATAGAACCAGCAACCAGTTACGAGCTGATCCAGTCTTAATGAAATGTTGATGGAAGTTTATCAGAAGAAGGTAGAATAAATGCACTTTAAATTGTTACATGTGAATAACGTATTGAAAGAATATTTTACCAAAATTTTCGATCAGTCATCATCTGTTTTCAAGAATTTCTATCATAATACAAGCTGTTGAAATTTTCTCGTCAACCTAATTTTTTTTTTTAAATTTCAAGTATCAATTTCAATCAATTTTTATTTTCATCAAATACCAAAAGCCCATTACTCTCTTCGTTCATCCATCAAATAAACCTTCCAGGGGGTTCATTTTTTGTGTGAAGTTGATGCCTGCGCGTACTTTATTTGATGCGACGATGAATTTTATTGAGTTGATGATTAATTACTCCCCCCGGGCAGAAGGTGTCACCACATTCACGTATCATATAAATGTGTCGAAATGGGAGCTAAAGAGCAGCAGCAGTTTGGATTTTGTGACGTGGAAACAGTTTTTATTAGTTGAGTTTTGGTATGGGATTTTTTTTGCTGCCCCGGGTTGATTTGTTGAGTGCGATCATGTTTTACGTTTTTTGATATTCCTAGCTGTCGCCTGAATCTAGAGATTGAAATTGCTTTCGGCAGTGCAGTATGTACTTTTTTTTTGGTAGCGTTTATAAATGGATTAGTTAAAAAAAAAAAAATTGCTGAATGAGTGACTATAAAAAATTGAATATTTTTTATCATTTTGAAAAATAATAATCCCTGAAAACTAACTGCATTATTTGCTTAAAAACTATCTGCAAAGATTTTTTTTTCGTTTTTCTTCAATTTCAGGTAAATCGGATTCCTTACGAATATGGTAAGATGATTGTTGCACCAAACTTCTGTATACAGTATGATCCCTTAAACATGCAAAAATCTGTCATCAAGGTTAAAAAATGTTAACATAATTTAATACCCTTTTTGAATCATTCTGGCAATGTACATACATTAGCCCATCAACACACTAGGAGAAATTTTCATTATGAACTTCATGACGTCTTATGAATGTCTTATGAATGTATAAAATATGTGAATAGCATTCCATAAACATATATTTTTTCAATTTTTCTAAAAATTCATTTTTCGGAAATAAACACATCTAAATTTCCACCATCACACTATGGGACTGTTCCATACAATGAAGTGGCAAAAAGTTTTATTTGGTGTTTTAGACTCTTTTGTAACTTTTTAAAATTGTGTTTGAAAATTACTATTTTAACTAACCTTAGCGCACGGCACCCTTCCAAATATACGAATTTCAAATCAAATCTAACTTATCGTAGATAAATTCATACTAAATTTGTTAAAAACAACATAAAAAGTAGGATTATTGGTGTTATTTGCGACCCTACTTTTTAGCATAATGCTTTCGGTAACCAAAGCTGGTAGAAAGCTTTTATAAAACATGTTGGCCATTTTTTTTTTTCGATTTTGTCAGTTCTGTCAGTTTTCAGTTTTTTTTTATTATTTCCTGCAACCATGATGATTAATGAATGATGACTGCATTATTGGGATAAACAATATAAACCATTGTGTTTTTTTTATTGTTTTTGGTTGGTTTATCCTGTTCCATTTATTTAAGATACTATTCCTATTCCATAAACATTTTACCTAAAATCTAGACTAACAGTAGAAAAGATGCTTATAATATGGTTAAAAAAATTTTTTTTTGCTATTAACTTTACCATATCATTTCTCAATAATGCAATCATCATTCATCAACCATCATGGTTGCTGGAAAATTAAAAAATAGACTAAGAAATAAAAAATAAAAGAAAAACTGACAAAGTTAACAAAACAAAACAAAATAAAACATTATAAAATAATATCCAAGTAGACGAAATAAGTTCGAACAATGTTAAAAATACGATACGAGAAGATAAAATTATACAAAGCAAGGTAAAACGAGATTTATGAAACTTATCTAGGAAAACAAAAATTTTATAATAGAAAAAGTAAACAAGTAAAACAAAATAAAACAAGATAAAAACTAAAAAACAAGATAAATGTAGGTACAGGGCCGGATTAAGCCATCGGGGGGCCCGGGGCAATTTTCTCGGGGGGCCCCTATAATTCGATTTTTTTTTTCAAATGCTACCCAGAAGAGACAAAAGCTTTAAAACGTGTTAAAAAACTGGAGATGAGTTCAGTATACTATCTTCAAATAGCCATGTTGTCTGCGTAGAAAATAGTTTCTAGTATCTTCAAATAAAAATTGTTAATCAATCACGTGCAAACATTGCGGAAGAGTTTAGAATTTTCTTAGAAATGATAACTCTAATTTAAGCTGCAAAATGCTAAATTTAATTCTTATTTTTTTTAAAACCCTTATCACCAACTAAAATTCTCAAATTTAAAAACGATCGTTTGGTTTGTGCTAATCGAGAAATATTTACCTAGTGACAATTAGGAAGTATCTTGAAGATTTGAAACATAGAAAACAAAATTAAAAAAAATAATAAACAAAATAACTAAATCTATATTCCATAGAGATACAGATATAAGAGTTTAAGAATTCAAAACTTTAAATCACGTTATATTCAGAACCAAAATTCAGTGCCTCAAATC
The DNA here is from genome assembly GCF_029784155.1 of Uranotaenia lowii. Classification (NCBI taxonomy): domain Eukaryota; kingdom Metazoa; phylum Arthropoda; class Insecta; order Diptera; family Culicidae; genus Uranotaenia; species Uranotaenia lowii. Next base: position 328,501,904 of record NC_073693.1, read on the forward strand.
AAGTTTTAAGAAACAATATATGAAATAAATTAAAAAAAAAAGAGATACAAAGTAACAATCAGAGCACAAGCAGAAATGGCACCAAATTTGAATTTCAATTTTATGTCTTTGAAACACGAAAAAATCTTTTCATGAAATGTTTTTGAATATGATTTTCATCAGATAATTTTTTTTATCAAATTGTTATTCTGAATGTGACAAAAGTTTCATTCGAAGCCCTCAAAGCCAAAATGATCGGTCGAAAAAAAAAATTGAGAATAAAGATTAAATGTTTAAAACACAGAATCAGTTATCATTGAAAAAAAAATCAGATACGGAATCCAAATGAGTTTAGTACTCTAAACTAAGGTGGCCAGATTGCTCGGTTTAATCCGGGTTTGCCCGGATATTTAACACAAAATTTGACAAAAGTCCGGTCCGGGCTTTGTAAGGATTTCAATGAAAAAAAAACCGGATTTTGCCCGGATTTATTCACATTATTTGCCAAAACAAACGGAGAAAATCATATTGTGTTGTTTCCAAACGGAATTTTTTGAGCAAGTTTTATAAAATTAATAATGAAACGTTTTTATTTGAAAGCTTAAAATACGATTAAGAAATTGCTGATGAAAAAAAAATGTGTTGAGTATTTCCTGGGATTTGATCAATTTTGCCCAGATATTGCCCGGATTTTCGGTCGACATTTTGGTATCAAATGCCCAGATTTTGCAAGGTTTTTAGCTAAAACAGCCTGGATTTTTTCGGCCCGGGTACGTGCTGATAAAATTCTGGCAGCCTTACTCTAAACAAAGATCCTGAATTTTCAAAATTCAGAAAAAAATGATGAAACTGAACTTCAGTAACTGAAGAAACAACACAAGACTTGAAAATCCCAATGAATTGAATCTGGAAAAAGATCATAGAAATATTCATATTAAGAAAATCTCCCAATCGTTTTTATAATAATTTGAGAATGATCATTTGGAAAATGATCTGCTGAATTCAGGATATTCACCTCAGTAGATTATAAAATTTTGGTTAAATCAGTTGAAAATGTTCCAGTACAAATTTCTAAGTCTAAGACACAAATTGGTATGGAAATTCAATAAAGAAACGCTGTACTGGTACGATTGGTCCAATTTAAGTAACTACAGTTTTTTTTTAAGATTTTACTTTCAAAAATAGGGAGGGAAAAGGGTTAAGAATTTATAAACCAATGAAAATTTCAATAATAATGATTGAAAGGCGAAAAGTTATAACTATACGCGGTATCAACCCGGATACTGCTCGGGTAAAATTCTGAAATGTTTATCATAAAACGAAATAAGCTGCTATTTAAGTGCAGAAAACCATAACTTGGAAACTTAACGTAACAACAAACATTATTTTTGTGCAAGACGTTTGAATGTAATGAAAATGAGGAGATTTTTTTCTATTTTACCTGTTCTGTACAGAATATCGTTACTGATATGTTTCGATTAAAAAAATGAAAATTTGAGGTGTTTTGCCTCATATTCTTCTTAATTTTTTTTTCGAATTCGGTGTTGCCCAGAAGATTTTGATATTCTCAGCTCGCAAAATGTGGGAGAGCGCCTTCACTGCTTACTCTAGGGGGCCCCTTAACTTTTTAGGACAAAAACTAATCTTTATATTTTTTTCACGTGGGCCCTTTAGTTTTCATTCCGATTTTCTAGTTTTGATTTCTTTTCCTGGATTTGTAGTAGTATGATTAAAGTAATGTTAAAACTTTTTTTTCCCTCGGGGGGCCCCCTTGAGCCGGGGGGCCCTGGGCAATTGCCCCTTTTGCCCCCCCTTTAATCCGGCCTTGTGTAGGTACAAAATGATTGAAAAAAAAACAGATCAATCAAAAATGGCTTCTTCTAAATGTTTAATTTTAAATAATGTTTTTTACTTGTTATTTTTTATACCTTTCAATGTTAAATTGAATGTCGTTTAACCATTTAATTTTTATAAAGTTTGTTTCTATAATTTAAGTTTGTTTTTTTTTGGGTTGTTTCATCTTCATTTTTAATTACATGTCTTGTTTCAGCATTATTCATCTTATCTCATCTTGATTATTTTTGTTATAAATTATTTCGCCTTGTTTTACCTTTTTATCATGTTTTGTCATATTTTGATGTTGCTTAATTTTGTTCAGTATTGGATGATTTGATTTTGTCTTGGTTTTTCACTTATTACTACATTAAAACTACTATTATTGATTTTTAGTTAATTTTCGATCATTTTTAGTCATTTTTAATTTTGTTTTATGTTCCTAATGCATTGATCACTTTTCTTGTTTTGTTTATAATTTTTATTTTTTCTGCCATATTAGCTATTTATGTGATTCTTCTCCATTTTTAAGCTATTTATTGTCATTTTTAGTCTTCGGTTTGTATTTGTTTTTCAATTTTATGAAATTTTTATCCTTTTGTCATTTATTAGTACTTTTCAAATTAAAACCAAAATTGTTTTTGTTGTTATATTTTATCACCATTAGAAAACGTAAAAACATATTGTAAAAACATTATTGATGTTTGTTCAAATTACTTTGGTCCTATTATATCGAAAACTATAAAGTGATGTTGTTTCTGTAAACCGTTCGATTTTTGCACATGTGGTTGTTTTGTGCGATTTTCAGTGATTAAAATCATTTTAATGTTCAGCGGAAGCCGCCATCTTGGATTTAAAGATGACATCTGATAGCAGAAATCAACTTCTTCTAGTTAAACCGTTTCACAAAATACCAATATTGTGGGGCTTCCATGCAATTTTCAGTGATTAACAGCATTTTAAAGTTCAGTGAAAGCCGCCATCTTGGATTTCAAGATTGCGTCGGAAAGGAAAAATTCGATTTCTTCTAGTTAAGCCCTTCCACTCAATACCCATATAGTGACGGTTAATAGAATTTTTTGACATTTACAGCATTTAAAGTTCAGCGGAAGCCGCCATCTCGGATCATCGGATTTTAAGATTGCGACAGGCAACGAAATTCGACTTCTACTTGTTGATCTCTTTCAACTTATGCCCATATTGTAAGAATTTTATACAACTTTCAGTCATTTACAGTATTTTGAAGTTGACTGGTAGCCTTCATCTTAGAATTAAACATGGCGACGTACAACAAAATTCGACTTCTACTCGTTGATCCCTTTCACCTAATAGGGGAGGGTGGGGATACTTGATCCCCTTTTCTTATTTTCACCATATCTTTTTGGAAAAATTTAACAACTCGCACTCTTTTACATTTTCTGAAAGCGTGTAAGTTCAAGTTTCTAAGCTCCAAAAATTAGAACGATACTTGAACCCGTAGATGGACTAGAAGCATTTTCGTGGGAGTAAAAAAATTCCGATATTTTTCAAGTTAAGGGACTTGATCCTCTATTGGAGGAGACTTGATACTTTTTTCAGGAAGCCCTAATCCTTGGAAAAATCAAACAGAACCTTAAGATAGAATGTCAATTGACTTTTGGTCATGTTTGTTCTCATTTTACAATTTATAATTGACAGATGAAGCAAATTCTATAAATTTGTCTCAATGCTAATGGCATTGCATACTTAGAGGCGCTATTTTCTATAATTAGGAAAATTATATTAGCCCTTTTCTTCATACAATTGTAGGATAAATATCTATTAGTTATTAGCTAAATATTAGTAATCTCGTAATCAGCAATGATCTCGATCAAATCAGAAGAAGAATATACCGTTTTTAACTGTAGGGATCAGTTGTACCCATAAACAACATTTTAGAAAACTTTTTCTGAAAAAAGTTGAGAGTTTTCCACTGCTTTAAAAATATGGTGTTATGAAGTTCATATTACGCTCGAACGATTGATATTTTGGAACAATTATTTTGGTTATAGTCAAGGACTATAAAAATCGCTCACTCCTCGAAACGCACACGAAAATGCTTCGCCGCCGGCTCGCTATTCGTTTGTGTTCAATACAATCACGAACAGCAACAAAAACGATTCTACGACGGCGGTTTCTATGCTGCTCGTATTAAAAAATATTCATGAGCGAGTCTGAGAAACGGGATCACGAGAGACTCGAATTTGCTTCATGAGAATTTAGATACCGAGCTTGCTGTCTGTTTAGGGAAGGAAGTACGCCAGTTCAGAAGAAAAAAGTAGGAAGATAAAAAAGAAAAAGGAATCTTTCGGCTCGTCCTTCTCAGAGACAAACCGTCCGTACCGTCCGGGCACCGATCGTTTAAAGATTGACTTGGCCTACACAAGTGCACACTGTTGATGTTCTTTCAAGCTCGTAGCTTCAAAAAGTGACGCACATTCTTTGTAGGAAGCAATAATAACAACACTAGCAAGAAGCAAAACGATTCTTTTGGCTCGGCATATTTGCCTGAAAAGAATAATAACATCACTAAAATGGATTGGATGTGCCGGCCGTATGCACATTGTTCTTCTTATTTTCCATTCCTTTTGGTCAACGCGTGTTTACAGCCAACACGGCTTGGCTCATCTTTGTTGCTGTTAGTGTTTGTTCAAGCTCAAGGCAAAGGGACGAACATTTTTCCACGGGAAAGAATAATACCATTACTAACACGGCTCATGAGCGGGTTGGTAAAAAGTTTCATGAATCGGCTCGCTGCTACGCAATCGTCGGGTTGATGCTAGATTTTGTGTGCGGAGAAGGAAGCAAGACAAAAAGGAATCAGGAGCCTTGGTCGTGTTTTCGTTTTGGTCGAGCTTGATTCGTGAGAACAGGAGATTCTCACTCACACCTCATTCGCGTTCCAGGGCATTTTTATGAGCAAAAATCGGAGCGATGCAGGCTCCGTCGCTCGTTTGAGTGAGTTTTTCAATCCTTGGTTATAGTTTTTCCATGTAAAGAACATTTGAAAGTGATGAAAAAAGATCTTCAAGCCACATTTCGTGAAATTTTTCAAAAAAAGTTCAATTACTCAAACAATTATATTGTTACAATTTTTTGAGCTTTTATCATATTTGTTTTGCTTCATTTGACACATTTTTCTAGAACATTTGATCTTTGTAGTACATTCCAGTTTCGAGATATTGCTAAGGAATCAAGTATCCCCAGGGATCAAGTATCCTCACTCTCCCCTACCCCTTATTGTGGATGTTTCATGAGTTTTTCAGTAATTTACAGCTTTGAAAATAAAAACGGAAGCCGCCATCTTGAATTAATGACGGCGTCCAGCAACAATTTTTTGGGCCCTTTCACTCAATAGTCTAATTGTAGAGATATTCATACCACTTCCGGTAATTTGAAGTTTTCTGTTGAAATCAAGATTTAGATTTTTCCTATATACTTTAGTTTTAGAGACTTAAAGCATTATTAAAAAGTAAATTGCACAAGTTTATGAAAGTTCCATAAAAAAAAATCTGGCATTACTGTAGATCAGGGGTGAGCAACCTTTTGAAGCAACGGGCCACTTTTAATTTGAAATTCTTTCCGTGGGCCGCATTATAATAAAATTTAGATAATAATAGTTTACAGAGCTTTACGCAATTTTTCATAACGACAAATTTCTGACAAAAACAAAACTGGAAAAGGATAAATAAAACGAATTCATGTACTTGCATAAACATTTATTTAAAATTTAAGGTGATTAAGCTAGCCGAAGTTGAATAGGTTCATCACTCAATTTGATCATTCTTCAATAATTTAATTGTTTTACTGATTTGAAAAATAAAATGAATATTATTTTTTTACCAAAAGAATCCTTTTCTCCCCTTTTATATATTAATAGCGAATTATTTTGGAAGTCTTTCTATGGTTCGTAAAAAGATTTGAACCGTTTTCTAAGAAAATCCCTTTTTTCTTCGAACCGATGCGGTGGTATTTTTTGTCATCACTTCCATTAAAAAGTTTCATGAAGCTTAACCATGGCTATTTTTTCTGTGCACATTTTCGAAATGTTTTTTCACAAATTATTTAAATTTTGTCGCGAAGCCTCTGTTTTTTGTTCTATAAACGGTTTTTTTTATTTTAAGTTTCGTATGAAATCATCGCATTGAAATGTTGAGCAAGGGTTCAAAGTAATGAAAAATTCTTTATTTCACACATTTTTAATCAGATTTGTAAATGTTACGGTTTACATTTTTCTTCCTGGAATTTTCTACAGATTTTACAAATTTTATCAATTTCATTTAGATTCCTCTTGGTTAGGCTTTCTATGGCTGAATCATGAAAGTCGTATGGTAATATTGATTGCTAATTTTGAAGTAAAATCACTCAATTTAATCAATGATTGGCATGGTTTCCCTAAGAAATTTCTGAATATCTAACACATCACACATAATACAAAACAACAAAATTTACATTTTTCCAAGAAAAAAGGAACCTCTGAACTGATTTTTATTCATTCAAGTGGGCTGGATCCCAATGTTCAATTAGTTTTTTTGTAAGCTCAAGTTTTCGAGATAACTTTAAAAAATAGGTAGAAAATAAGGAATTCAATTTGTGTACTTTTAGACAGCAATGTAAAATATAAATACTTATTGACTTAATAATCAACTTTCCCAAACACTGCAAGTAAATTTTAATTCTGAGAAAAAAAAAGTATCGATAGTTTTCTTTTTGTTATTTTTTTACAAACCTGCAAAAAACGACATTTTTGATGGAATTTCAAAGGAAAATAAAACTTAATTGAATCATTGATATTTTTAAACCCGAAAGTCAAATCATTTCGCAGTCTTCAACAAAGTTTTTGAATGAGTTAAAATCTTAAATATTCAACATTCAATAACTTTCTTTAATTATGTCAGAAGAAGTTGTAATCTTATTTTTAGGAATTCTATATATTGTAGAATTCAATTTTCGAAAGCGTTGTATCTCTGATACAAGAATATCTTGGCAAAATCTGAGTGCTTCATTGAATGAAGGGTAGTTTATTGATTGAAAATCAGCTTTTGGTTTTTATGTAAGTTTATTGATTTAACATAAGGTTGGCAGATTGCCCGGTTTTATCCAGGTTTTCCCGGATATTCAAAACAAAATTTGACAAAAGTCCGACCCGGCCCGGTTGACCGAATTTCATTAAAAAAGGCCCGGATCTTACCCTGATTTATTTACTTTATTTGCCAAAACAAAAAAAAATTGTGTTGTAATTTTTTTTATTGTTTGCATCCAAATCGACATTTTTCGAGCAAGTTTTATCAAAATAATTATGAGAAATGTTTAAAAGACTTAAATACGATTTAAAAACTGCTGATGAAAAAAAATTGTTTTCAAGTTTTTTTTTTCTTGATTTGTGTCGAGTAATTCCTGGATTTTGACCAAATTTGCCCGGATTATAAGTCGATATTTTTTTAAATGCACGGATTTTGCCTGGTTTTTAAATAAAATATCTCGAATTTGTCCGGCCCGGAAACGTGCTGAAAAAAATTTGGCAACCTTATTTATCAACCCTATCATTCAAAACTAGAATTCTATAGAAATGATAGACGAAATCTGTGAAATGTTTTGAATTTAGGACGCCATAATCAGGTATTGAAACATAGGCACCAAAAATGCAGTTCGTTATAAACTTTTAGAGGTGGATTAAAGAATTATTGTTTTTGTCGAGAAATAAAAAAAAGTCATGTCAAGAAAGTCATTTATAAGCCTTTATTGTAAAACTTTTTTTATTTCCGAAATTAATCAAGAACAAAAATATTTAACTTCATCATACAATTTTAACTTTGCTTAAAATGAAAAATAATGACTTGAGAAACTAAATATTACATTTTACCAACAAATAATATTGCATCTATGCCTTTGAAAGAATTCAATAAAAACTTGAATCCTACAAAAAAGTCAACAAGTGGCGTGCATATTAAGTTATTGGTATTTCAAATTTTGGTTTAGTAGGGACTGCTATTTTATGATAATTAACAATCTATCGTAGAAAAAAATCCTGAAATAAATTTAATTTGAGATAAGCTCCGTGGGCCGCACAAATATGTCTCGAGGGCCGCATGCGGCCCGTGGGCCGCGCTTTGCTTATCCCTGCTGTAGATAATTTCTGAGCTTTTGATTCTTTCATCAGCTTCAATGAATACTGCATTACGTTTTGGTTTATAATATAAAAAAAGATTTTTTTGTGCCTAAAATACAACTTTATCTAAATTCTCATTTTTCACCAATCGTAAAATGAATTTTTGTTTTTTTTTCCTTCTAAAAGTTCAAAATGATTCACGGTATCGGAGAACTTTGCAAAGTTGTGTGTATGAAGTGAAACATTAGATTAGAAACACTTGTACAAATCTTCTAAAATTTTGTTTTAGTCAGGTATAAAAAAGTTTTTAAGGATTAATCTGAAAAAGGGAACCTTTTGCCCGAGAAAATGTTAAGATAATCTTTTATATTATAATAATTTGGTAAAATCAAAAGCGCTTTCCTAACCGCCTAAAATGACCTTTTTCCGGTATCTTGGCTTGAATTTATTCAGACACAATGGTTGTTCCAGTTTAAAATTGACAATAGTAAAAAATTAAAACTTCTACAATTTTCTACCGATTTTGATAAAGAACATCTAGAATTGTTTGTCCAACCAAATCCGGGTAACCGGGCTGGAAAGGACTTTTCCCAAATTTTGTGTCAAATATCCAGGCAAGTCTTGATAAAACCAGGCAATTTGACAAGTTTAAACATTAACCTCCTTTATTTGTTAGGACTGTAATAATAAAGAGTCGGTTACTGATAGTTGATGGTGGAATGTTGTTTAAACGTTTGCTGCGCCTTGTTTAAACTGGAGCATTCAAATATATTTTGACTAACAATTTGAATCACGATTGATATAGAATTTAAGAACAAAGATCAAAATCAATTGGTTATATAATTCGAGAGTTCAGCTTTGAATCATTCAGATCATTCTCCTTACTTGTTGAGTGCGGGTAATTTTTCAACGAACATAAAATAGTTTGCTGTTTTACCTACAACTCTTCGGATATTTTATCCGCTTTCAACAGTATGACAATTTCAAACATCAATTCCTTCACTGTCACCGAGCTTTATCGAAGCCCCTATCTAGTTTTATTATGTATCCGTTTCAGCTCTATTTTTTTTTATCCCAAAACCCACCCTCCCTTCTCCATTGGAAAAACCACAAACTGATGCGGGCAGGACAGGCAGCAGCAACTCGATCTGAAGGGGCCAGCACTAGACATAATAGTGTAGACATTGTGTCAGTTGTCTACAGACACCCACACGCCACGACGATTGTGTTTATGGTTTGACGGACGGCGGCGGCGGAGTGTTGTCTCTTCTTTCCGGGGTCTCGGTCCTGCACAGCTGCTGTTAGCAGTCCTCCATCGTCGTTCACTTTCGAGGACTCATTCCTGCTTTCGCTTGGAAAGTGTTGTGCCTGCTTGTTGTGCGCCTCAACAGTTTCCCAACAGTTAAACCGAGTCACTATGCTGACTTCCTTCCCCGGCTCCATCAGCTAACTATTTACTGGGATAGGTACCGAACCTGATTGTAGATACCAGAAGAGGGCGTCATTCGATTCCGGAAATTGTATTTCTCTTCGCGGTCGCATTATACCTCTTTTGTTGGGATAGGACCATTTTGAATGTCGTTAAACACTCCCTGCCTGAGTGCCGCAAGACAGTGGCGTGGTTTGGCGAGGTAAAATATGTTCTTTATTTTCTACAGTTTAAAAACGTTTTTAAATTTCACATTAAAACAGCAAAACGCACAACGATGTATTAAATGTGTATCGTTGCCAGTTTAGGGTTACCATATCCTTCAACGCCAAAAAGAGTACATTGAAAACATATTTCAAAATATTTGAATGAAATGGGAGAAACCAGGAAATTTAAATTCAAATAGTGACAATTAGTTTCTAGTTATTTGACTTACCTGGCAATCACGACTTTTCAAAAAATACTTTTACTAATTGAAAGTTATCGATTTTTGTTCATTTTCCAGGGGATTTTTAGTGAAAAGTCAACGGGTCTTTGAATTATTCGAAGAGATAGAGATAAGAACATTGCAAACATGAGAAAATGTTCCATTTCAAAAAGAGTTCAAATGACTGTTGTGCTTTTTGCCAACTGCTTGGGCGCTAATTACATATTCAAAGGCGCTGATTGCCTGCACAGTTTGTTTCGACGCCGGGGAGAAGCTTTTCTTCAGGTATCAGGTATCAGAATGGGGGTAGGCTTAATAGCGGCACGTTATCCAAACATACGGGAAAATTGTGCCTAGCCTTTTTTTATCCAAGATTTCATCATTTACCTGAGAAACCTGAAAAACCTATAAAAGGAAGAAATAAATTCAATCTATTTAAGATGGCATAAAGCCTTTCCACTAGGGATTATTAGCATTAATGCTCTTTTCTACATTCGGTAAGGAATGATAGAATGTTTTTTAAGTTTAATTTCTTAAACTCAGATTCGCTTAAAGCGTAAGATCCCAGAGTACGAAAACGTAGTCTGGCAAATGAGGGACAGTTACATATAAGATGGAAGGGATCTTCCACATCTGATTCACAACTACCACATACTGGAGATTCAGCACGCTGAATGTTGTGCATGTGATAGTTGAGTTTACAATGACCGGAGAGTGCTCTGATCAAGATGCTGCAGTGAGATTTATTTAAAGTTAATAAGTAACTCGATATGATTGGAGATGGTTTTTCTAAAAATAATTTAGTTTGACGACAAGTGTCCAACTCTTCCCAGTATCGTTCATGCTGGTTAGAGGACCAAGTTTGAATTTGGTTTCTGAACCAACATGGTGATATTGGGACAGCCGGCTCTGGTCCGTAAAATTCCTTTTCCGACCCAGCTCTAGCGAGTTCGTCGGCGCATTCGTTTCTAAAAATTCCCTTATGTCCGGGTACCCATAGAAGGTTTAATCCATTGCCTTCAGCAAGTTCTTCGATTGCTTTCCGGCATGCGATTACCAGTTTTGATCTAGAACTGGAAGCTCTAACTGATTTGATAGCTGCTAGGCTATCTGAACAGAAATAAATTGTTCTGAACATAATCTTCTTTTGAAGTGCAATTTGCACTCCATACATAATAGCATATAGCTCAGCCTGAAAGACTGTACAATATTTTCCTAGAGATTGAGCATATTCTATGTTCAACTCGTGACAGTAAATTCCTGCACCTGCACGGCCGTTTGATAATGAACCGTCAGTATAGAATACAATATGAGAGGACATTTGGTCCTCTACGAAACCTGATAACCATTCTTGAGGAGAAGGAAATTTGACTTTAAACCCCATGTAGGGAAAACTACTCGAGAGTGTTAAATCGTTTGGCGCTAGATTAAACTTGTTTAATCTAACTAATTCAGGCCACACATTTGTATGACTCGATGATCTTTCGATATTTCCTGACAGCCAGAGACCAACTGCCTGTAGACGAAAAGCACATGAGAAGGCTTCCTGTTTTAGGAACAAGTGTAGAGGTTTGATAGAAAACAGAGCCTCTAGTGCTGCAGTAGGAGTTGTAGTGAACGATCCGGACATCCCCAAAAGACACATTCTTTGAAGGTGATTTAGTTTAGTCCGAACTGTTGCAACTTCTCCTTTCTGCCACCACACTAGACACCCATAGGCCAGAATTGGTCTTACTATTGTGGAATAAATCCAGTGAATATGTTTAGGTTTGAGTCCCCAGTTTTTTCCGATTGCACGTCGGCATTGTCCGAAGGCCATGCATGCTTTTTTGATTCTGAATTCGATGTGATCAGACCAGTTTAATTTGGAGTCAAGAATGACACCCAAATATTTAACTTGATTAGACACGGTGATTTCGGAACCATAAAACAGCAGAGGGCGCACCCCGCGGGTGATACGTTTTTTAGTAAATAAAACAATATTAGTTTTTAGAGGATTAACTGAAAGTTCTACGTGAGAACACCATCGTTCAACAGAGCGCAGAGCTTGTTGCATTATATCAAATAATGAGCTTATGCACAAACCTCTTACCAGCAGGAGATAATCATCTGCGAATCCATAGGTTGGTATTCCACGGTCATTGAGTTTTCTCAACAAGCCGTCTGCAACTAGGTTCTACAAAAGAGGTGATAGTACACCTCCCTGTGGGCAACCACGTGTGCTAACTTTTGTTATTGAAGCCTGTCTTAAAGACGAATGAAGATTCCTGTTACTTAGCATTGCGCTAATCCAGTTAGTTATAACACTAGGCACTCCATGAAGTAGTGCCGCATCCATTATTGATGTAAACGAGACATTATCAAATGCTCCTTCTATGTCTAGAAATGCTCCTAGACATGATTCTTTCTGTGAAAAACTATTTTCAATATTATGTACTACGTTGTGCAGAAGAGTTAATGTTGATTTTCCTGTTTGGTATGCATGTTGTGTCGCATTAAGCGGATGTTGGACAAGGCATTCATGCCTGATATGATGATCAATTAAACGTTCAAGTGCTTTTAATAGAAATGAACTTAGACTTATAGGACGAAAGCTTTTGGCTTCGTCGTATGATGATCGTCCCCCTTTAGGGATGAATTTCACGGCTATCTGCCGCCAAAGTTTAGGAATATATCCATGAGCAAAACTGCTTATCATTATTTTTCTTAATATGTGTTTGAAATGATCGAAACCTTTTTGAAGCAAAACTGGAAATAAACCGTCACTTCCAGGAGATTTGTATTGAGCAAAACCATCGATTGCCCATTTGATCGATTCTGTAGTAACTATTTTCCGAGCAAAATGCAAGGAATCTAGACTTCCAGAAAAGAACTCAGGCTCTATCGATGAATCTTGATCAACACATCCTGGAAAGTGAGTATTGAATAGACAACTCAATGTTTCTTCGTCGTTTGATGTATAATCACCACTAGGGGTTTTAAGGTATGAAACCTGATAATCTTTTGATTTGGCTAAGACTTTATTTAACCTACTTGCTTCGTGCAAGCTTGAAATGTTTGTGCAGTAGTTCTGCCAACTTGAGCGTTCGGCAGCTCTTGTTGCTTTCCGGTAAGCTCTGCGAGCCAACTTGAAGGCATCAAAACCTTCCGTGCGCCTTCGGTTCCAAGAACGTCTGCAGTTTTTTCGTAATTTACTGAGATTTGAGTTCCACCATGGTGTACTGTTTTTGTTGAATTTCAACGTTCGTACGGGACACGCTTCTTCATAAGAATTTAAAATAATTTCGGTGGTTTTTGCAACCACTTCATCCAACTCAGAAGGAGTAGTAATTTCAGGTGTATATCCATGAAATTTAATAGCAATATGCTCCAAATATAGGTCCCAATTAGTTGTTCTTGGGTTTCTGAATGTAATTGTTTCTAAAAACTCACCTGAGTGTTCAAAATAGATAAACCTGTGGTCAGAAATCGATTCTTCGTTAGGCACATGCCAATTTGAAATTTCCTGAGAAATTGTTCTAGAACAAAGTGTGATGTCAATCACCTCTTCTCTGTCACACCTAACAAAAGTTGGTTTATTTCCTACATTTAGAATTTCTAAATCAGTGCTGCTTAGATATTCCATTAAATTTAAGCCTCTCAGATTGATATCTGAGCTACCCCATACAAAATGATGGGCATTGGCATCACAGCCAATTACAAGAGGTATATTTTGTGATTCACAGAATGAAATGACATTTTTTAAATCATCCGTAGGGGATGATTGTTCATATGGTGAGTATGCTGAACAGTAGATGTATTTTCTATCAGGCAGCGAAACCTGAACGACACAAATGTCTCTTGTTGTTAGATTGGGTATAAGTGTTGCATTTAAAGAATTGTTTATCAATATACATGCACGAGGCATTATTCGGGCACTAGTCATTCCAATTACACTGAACACAGTAAAGTTTGGTTTGAGCAAATTCCCTAAGTAAAAAGTTCCATTTCGGAAATAGGGTTCTTGGACCAAGGCGATTGATGCAGTTCCATTAAGGATTAAACGACATATGTTAAGTGTAGCGGTTCTTTTGTGCTGCAGATTTATCTGTGCAACCTTAATAGAAAGCATTTCTATCAAAGAATTCCACACATATTTCCATCACACACAAGAACCTCTGCACCTTCATATCAACGCATGAAGCGGGGTATCCCATACAGGATGAAAATTTAAAAATCGTGTGTCTAATCTGAATCCCACGAGTTGCCAGGAAAAATACGGCCCTTTGCACCAGTGCCTGGCTATAGTGCAGACCTTAACAACGTTCTGCTTAAGATAGGATTATTATACACCCTCCTACCTCCACTTTGGGGCCCGCAGGCACAGAACCACCTTGAAGCGGGTGTTTACAAAATTTAGGAGAATACAACTCGTGCATGCGCATTAATAGCAATAAGCACAATTGGTGAATCCTCCCTGAAGAAACTTGGCTTGGAACCAAGCCAAGGTTCCCCCCTCCCAATGTGAAAGTCGCATTTGAAGAATGACTAACGCATATGGGAAGTACTGGATAAGTCGCCTTTTACGACGTGGACCAGTATCCCAGTGGTAGTATTCTATAAGCCGCCACCACACAGCCAAACATGAGAAAATGTTCCATTTCAAAAAGAGTTCAAATGACTGTTGTGCTTTTTGCCAACTGCTTGGGCGCTAATTACATATTCAAAGGCGCTGATTGCCTGCACAGTTTATTTCGACGCTGGGGAGAAGCTTTTCTTAAAAGTGGTGTCGAAGCTGTTGCATTTCACTTATAGAAAAGTACTGCTGATGAAATAACAAACTTGTTTTTAACGAAAAAATTAGATTCTAATCGATATGTGATTTTTTTTTCCTGTTGGGGAGAGAGTCCACTGCGACCATTAAGTTGATCTATTGTGTTATTACCCCGCGTTATTATTTTTACTTTGCTATGCTACTTGACACACCTGCACTTTTGGTTGAAGTTGCAGTTGTTTACCGATAGCACTACGAGCACACACATAACTAGGTAGGATCTCCAAGTGCAATCTAAGTTCCCTTGAAAAAATCCATCCACATGCATGTGCTGCATTATTGAGGCGTACAATTCCAAGATATACACGGCTAGCATTTCACTAATGCTAAAACCGCCAACCTTCATCATACTATGTAACGACCGGGATTCGATCTCATGAACGTTGGCTTAGAAGACAAGTATGCTATCCTCTAGGCCACGATCTGCTGGCTATCGATATGTGATGCTTTTCATTTTAATTCATCGTTTGGAAAACTCAACAAAGTAGAGAAACCTAAAATACCGTACGAAGAATGCATAAAGTGTTGCATTTCTTTCGGACTTCATGTACATAGAGGAACACAAACTTAAGAACTGGAAGAAAAAAGTTCGTTTTTCTGATAAAATGTCTTTCAACAAAAAAAGAGTACATTCCGCAAGACTTTACAAAAAGAAGAGTACGCTCATTTCTGGATCGAAAAAGAGTACATGTACTCTTAAAAGAGTACGTATGGTAAACCTATTTCAGTTACCAGGTGTTAAAGATTTCCGTAGCTACATATCACGAACATATGTATAGAGAAAATATCCTTCTTTAGAACACATCAATTTTAGGATATGTTTATAATATCTTAAATTTTTCTACCCAAATTATGTTCATTAGACTGATTACAACCATTCACAGTGTTTGATTCTTATTCATTTTCAAGAGCTTTGCCCAAATTTTAGTTCATTTGAGCAAGTTTCCGGCGCTAGGAATTTTAGTGAAAAAATCTTTTCTTTTCTTCACAACTGCAAACAAATGCAAAAGGAACGAAAAACCAAATCGCCGAACTGTTATTATGCGTCCTTTTGCATGCACAGCAGTTCAGAGCAACGCTGAAGGTCGTTAAAATCAAATTGCACTCGAAAATGAGAAAGTATATTGGTAATTCGCGTATTGACGATCACTGGTGGAATTGACAATCGCTGGTGAAGAGTGTCGCTATGTATGGACCTTACTGAGATAGCAAACAAACGATAACTTTATTCTACCATTGAAACCTGCATTGAATTCTTACTTTTAACAGGTTGTGGGTCCAGATCTGGATTGGAAGAAAAGGTTAGCACGAGAAGGTTACTTTTAAGACTTACAGTTAACAAGTGTACCAGCGCCCAGGGGTTCATCAGCCACAAGAGCCAACCAGCGCAGAGTGACCCGGCAGCGCAGAGAACGTCTTGCGGTGCCACTAGAGTTCGAAGACGGCAAGGTAGGTTCCGAGAGGGTTACTCTCGATGCCGACTCGAGCTACGCAGCGGATAGTAGCGTGAGTCTTTTGCTGGACACCGGAAGGAGAAGTTTCGGAATCCGAAACCGAGATTGATAAGCGCAGGGAGAAGAGGTCCAGTCCAGCTGGAGGATTAGCCCGAAGCGGAGCTTGGATCAAGCTGATCGCCGAGAGGGTTACTCTTGTGGTGTCGTGCCACGCTGCAGTCAGCATGCGTAAGGTCGCACTCAAGTGCTGGAAGGGCATTCAGGCACTTTGGGATAGGTTATTTGGGCGTGTCGGTCAGTTGCCAGCCTCACCTTATTGCCTACGCCAGGCCAAGCTGGACAACGACTCCTGCTGGGGATAAAGACTGGAAGGAGAAGCTCTCTAGAAGAGATCATCTTGCGATATTCTGCTGATTTCCGATGGCTGAAAAAAGTTGCTATGTTGTGGGAAGCTCGCCATCGATGATGCTCTTCAATATTCTCCATCTGCGAATTAAGGGAAGGACAAAAGAAGAAATTGATATTTGTTTTAGCCTTATGCTTCTAGAATCTATTCGAATAGATAACTGCATTAATGGTTGTTTTATATTATTCTAAAGGTTTTAAAGAGGATTTCAAAAGACTTTCTTCTAGCACTAAGAAATTTGACATTTTATCTGTTTTTCTTTTTCAAATTGCTTAATTTATTCACCAACATGACAAGAAATGATGCAACAAACATTTTGTGTTAATTATGAATCAGAAAAAAGTTGGATTCGAAAAACATTGATTTTGTTTTCAGGAAATCACAATTTTTCCGCGTTCAAGTCTTAGATATTTTGCAGTTAAAATCAAATTAGGTCTCAAGGCATGCTCTCAGGTAGTTTTTCAACACACTTCTGTTGGAATGCACGCTAAAAGAAGCTTTTCTGGATTGGAAAAAAAAAATCTCACCAGCACAGGAAAATACCACCGTCGATGTTTCTGCTCATCTCAACTTCAAATTGCTTAATTTATTCACCAACATGACAAGAAATGATGCAACAAACATTTTGTGTTAATTATGAATCAGAAAAAAGTTGGATTCGAAAAACATTGATTTTGATTTCAGGAAATCACAATTTTTCCGCGTTCAAGTCTTAGATATTTTGCAGTTAAAATCAAATTAGGTCTCAAGGCATGCTCTCAGGTAGTTTTTCAACACACTTCTGTTGGAATGCACGCTAAAAGAAGCTTTTCTGGATTGGAAAAAAAAAAATCTCACCAGCACAGGAAAATACCACCGTCGATGTTTCTGCTCATCTCAACTTCCTAGTCAATTGTAAATTATACCAATAATACTGCTAGCCATCTGGTCTTTCAAATTCCATCGGAAAGTACAACACTATTCTGATTATCGGTTTAGTGATCTTAGAATTTCCAAAGCGTTTACATGATACCAAATCACTAAAATCATTCAGCACACCTTAATTAAACCCGGATAGTCTCAATTCCCTTTAACAGCCAGATAGCCCTGGCATCTACGACTTAAAACTGTAAAAATAGACTGATTCTAAAAATTCATATTTTGGATTGGATCTTTGGATTCAAATTCAGCCCACATCATTACACCATTACATCATTTTTCGTCATGTTAATGAAGAAATGAAGCAGTTCGATAAAGAATTATAGCCTAAATGTCAAATTCCTTAGTGTAGTGCTATAGGAAAATCTCTTAAAATCCTCTTAAAACCTCTTAAATACTAGATAACGCCTAAAAGAGCAGTTATCTATTCGAATAGTGTCTAGGAGCATTATTATTCACTTTTACACAGTGAATTTTGAGAAATAATTTTGACTTCTGCAGAAAACTCTAAGTGTTCATATAATTAAAAAATAGTAAACTTATGCGTGATTTATCCTTTTAACAATTTAAACCATGGTTGGCCAACATTTTTTTTTAACAGGCGGGGCAAATTTCAGAAATGAGATTGGCTGGCGGGCAAAAAAAAAAACAAATTGTTCTAGAGTACTGATTGAAAATAAATAATATCAGTTTTACCTAGATTACATCGAATTTGGATTCATTTTAATAAGTTATTTTTGTTACTTGCATTTTTTTACTTATTTTGCTCCGTTTGAAAAATAGTAGAAATTGGAAATGAATTATCCCTCCAAACTTATGCTATGTACGTCAATCTTTTCAAGGGATATAAATCTACTCGGTTTATTCATCCCAGAAATTTCAAATCGCGGGACTGCAATGACCATGTTATCAATTTTATTGTCTTTAAATATAAATAATGATCGCCCATTTTCCACAGATTTCAAGTTCACCGTTCTCCAAAAAAAAAATGATTGATAAAATTAAATGAAACGGAGAACTGTTGAAAAAAAGTAACGTTCACAAGCTTTTGACATATTTTTTTTTTTTTTTTGTAAACAAATAAAACGAGTTTGGCTCTTTAAAGCCTAAAGGTATGAGCCGTTTCAAATAAAGATGATATTGTCGCTGAATCCCCAAACCGGAGTTTTCGTCAACATCAGCGACGGCGACAGCTCTGGCGACATCCCTGACGACATTCCATGTTGACCAAACATCTGTCAAACATCTTCCGAGTGTCGGAACCAAACAAAAGAACGGGTTGCCAATCGCCGAGGTGTTTGAAGAATTGTTCATCGTCGCTGTTTGGCAAGGTTGCCAATCACCAGCGCAAAAACTTCGGATTTCAACTTCTTGACAATATAAAAAAAATTTTTTTCAAAGAATTGGACTCAAAAAATAACAAAACGATGAAAATTCGACTTTTGCATAAGAAATCGGGATTTTCTCTTACAGAGGGTCTTTAAATATGTGAATTTGTATTGAAAATTAATAAATTTTGGAATTTTTTCTTATGTTTAAAAAATAACCTATCTCCCATAATTTCACAATAAAATTTTTGATATTTGAACTAAATAATACCGTTATAAAATAATTTTTGGGTTTAGTACAAGTTTTTGCTTAAAAAATCCATATAACCAATGAACGCCTCAAGGTACAAGTTTGCACTCTGAGCAAAAAATGTCCCAATTTTTATTTCATACAGATGATCAGAAGACATTTTAAATGTATGAATTCATTCACAAAAGTTAGAGTCAGAAAACTGTTTTTTCGACACAACCTAACATTTTAACATTCAAAAAATCATAACTCGCTTATGAAACGTCATACGTATGTGGTGTTTTCGGTAAAGTTGCCTCAAAAGTTGATGTTTACAACTTTGTGGAAGACAGTTTGGCTATATCTGATCACGATAACAAGTTTTTATGTGTAAATCATGCAAAAATGCCAAGCCTTAATATTTGATTTAAGATTATTAAAGCGCAAGGTTTGATGAACATTTTTGCTGAAGACACCATTTGTATAATTTTAATTATGATGATGTTATGATTCTGTTTTTTTTACGATTTTTGTACGATTTCGATACGATTTTTTTTATCCAAACTCCTGAATATTAAAACTAGAATCTGCTTGAATGCTCTTCATACTAATGATATATATTCACCAAAACCCAATCGGAAAACATTGAAATATGTGTGAGACGGAATTTACAGATAATGTGTCAAAATAAGATAAATCTGAATGAAACAAAGTGAAAAAGAGGAAACAAGACAAAACAGGACAAATGAAATCTGTCAAACTGTAGCTCTATGATTTAGTTAATTCAGATTAGTCGTGTTGAATTCGCTGCTAGATTCTATGGAAGAAAATGCTCATCGTGCCCCGATTAATGATGCTCATACTGCCCCAAGTGGTTCCCATTATGCCCCTATAGTGATCGATTTTCAGATTTCGACAAAACATTAGCAAATGCATTTTCAAACGTTTTTATCTACTTTTTCAAATTCAAACCAGAAACCAAATAGACTCCTTTAGTGTCTGACCACGAGACAGTTATGTAACTCACATAATATAGCTGTTTTTCATGGTATAATAAGCGCCCTTATCTCCCCTATTTTAGATCAAATGAAATTGACAAATGATATCGCATATGATTGCCCGGTTTTATCCGGGGTTGGCCAGATATTTAGTACAAAATCCGCAGCCCACGGCGTAGAGGATAGCTTTCAAGTCGTCTCAGCCAGCGGGTATGAGATCGAATCCCGGTCACGGCATACATAGTACACTTTCTGGGGGTTGGTGGTTTTAGCATTTGTAAGATGCTAGCCATCATATCTTCGAAAGTTGTACACTTAGAGTCAAGAAAAAGGAATCTCTTCGAGGAAACATCAGGTTTCATTGAGATCCTGTATGTGTTTGTGATTGTTAAAAAAAATTGGAAAAAGTCGGGCCCGGCCCGGTTGCCCGAATTTCGTTGAAAAAAGTCCGGGTTTTTCTCGGATTTATTCACTTTATTTACTACATCAAACAAAAAAAAAACATTGTGTTGTAAAATTTTTAATGCGTCCAAATGAACGAGTTTTATTAAAATAACCATGAATTGATTTTTGGAAGCCTTAAATACGATTTAATTTTACTAATGAGTTTTGATGGAAATTTTTTAAATATTTTTTTTGTTTTTGTTGAGTAATTCTTGGGTTTTAACACAATTTGCTCAGATATGGTCTGGATTTTTGGTCGACAATTTTTATATCAAATACTCGAATTTTGCCCGTTTTTCATATGAAATATCACGGATTTGTCCGTTCTGGGTAGGTGCTGAAAAAATTCTGATAACCTTACTTGAAATAGGTGTCTAAATTTCAATGGAACAATGGAAAAGAATGTGCTAGAATTTTATCATAACGAATGAGAAAATCAACAAAAACTTTGTCAGTACCCAGGATAAGATATCATTCACAGTAGACAACCTACATATTCGGTATTCAACTGTAAAAAATAAAGTATTCATCTTCAGAGAAAAAGCCTTAATCCGGAGAAGAACTCAATTCTTCGTCAACCCTTTATAATTTGTTTAAAAAACGTAACGGACACCTCTGCCCTCATCCATCAACATCTTTCGCCATCCTCGTTGACGAAAAAGTCGACATCTGCCGACGAGTCGTTGTCACTTTCCGATTTTTGCCCCACCCACACTTCCAGGAACAGGCGAATGCATCGAATGACGACGACGACGAACATTTGCGGTCCTCCTATCCTGGCCTGGCGCGGTTCGATGCCTACGGGTTTGTACCTACCCATCATCACGAATTTTACCATTGAACTCTATAAATAAATTTTCCGGCTCCAGCCTTGGAATTGCGGTCGGTTGGTTTTATTCAGGCATCATTTTGCAACCAGTATTGTTCAGCCAGGACCATTCATTGTGAAACAGCGCGCGAATTGATGACGGCTCTGATAATTGTCTGGTGACAGAAATGTATTCATCGGATTTCC
Organism: Uranotaenia lowii; assembly: GCF_029784155.1. NCBI lineage: Eukaryota > Metazoa > Arthropoda > Insecta > Diptera > Culicidae > Uranotaenia > Uranotaenia lowii. The sequence goes on from NC_073693.1 coordinate 328,523,304, forward strand.
TGCAACACCGACACCATTAGCCGGTATATTAGTAAATTATTTGAAAAATTTGGATAATTTGTTCGTATTAATTAATTTGATTATTTTTTGGAGCTTTCCATAGTTTTTATCTAAAAAGGTTTTTTTTTTTTTTAAATTCGATCCTCGAAGTGAATTAATAAATTCAATTATTCGTAAAATGTTGGCACAAGTGCCCGAACCTTCTTCAGCTTTCTTAAAGTGAAGCTCATCTTCTCTCCAATCTCAGTTGATAACTCGAAAAGGGAGGACGCCACGATTGGAACAGTTGAACCTACAGCCACCCCCAATCGGCGACTCCCTCGAAAGACAGACAGGAAATAAGGAAGGAAGGAAGGAAGCCAAGCAGGTCCACCAATAACGAGTAGCGGAAGTCGGCCTCAAGAAGCCTTGAAAGTTGAAGGTTGATGGTCGGTCGCCCCAAACCGGATGTGGGGTGCGGGGTAACTCTGGCTGAAGACACTGACTGAACGAGGGCTCTGTTGAATGCGGGCGCAAATTGAACGGTAATGTAATTGAATTTTTTATCAACCACAAATTCCACTTAGCCGATCGTTGTTCATTCCGGTGTGTTTTAAAGCGGTACCCGGAACTGCCGAACCCGAACCACACCAGATTTGGGGCGAGAGGGTAGAGAATTCCCCAAAAGGAACCGAAAATTGATGATGAAAAATGAAGTTCTTTTCGGGGACCACCTCTGAGATTCATGATTGTTTTTTCAAGAGCTCGTGCGTTTTAAAGACAAAATAGCTTATTTTAAAAAAAGTAGTTGTCCCTTAATTTCTATGAAAATTTAAACTGAGATAAAACAATCATTTTCCACCAAAACCATACAATAATTTCGTCTCCAGCTGGCTACTTTCAAATAGCCCTCGAATAAACTTTAAAATTTATGTTGAAGCAAAAATAATACCCAAAACAATCAGAAAAAGCAACAGAAAGGATAATTATATATTCAAGCGACCGGTGCCAGGGAAGGTGAACGACGAGCGACGTCTTCAGTTGGTTTTTCTTGTGGATATGAATGTGTGTGTGTGTGCGTGTTTTTCTTCAAGAAGCGCTCCCGAGGCGAATAAGACGGTGCAGCTACCAACTTAGTTCCAGATTCTGTCTCCTTTGTTTTTCTTTCAAATTTCCCAAGGTGATAAGGTAGAGGTGGGTATTGTGAGCTGTTTGGAACGTTAAGACTATTTTTTCAATCATATCTGCAACTGATAGAATTAAAATTAACACTTTAGGAAATAAACAATAATTTCATTACTAACTAGAAAACTAAAAGAGATAAGTTTTAGTCAAATATGTTGAAAACAGCTCCGATCAACAACTTGTCATCGACCATTTTTAATCGTTGAAATTTCATAGAAGGATATCAAATCAGGATTTTTATTTATTTTAAAGAATGGTAACGAATTCCCTTAACCTTCATTTGAGCAAAAGCCAAATGCCGAGCCTTTTGTTTGACTTCTGGTATCAAGTTTTACACGAACTTTTATTTAGATCCAATTTCTCATTGATAAACACCAGTAGAGAGGTCTTATGCTCTTGGACTTATGTGGACATTTTTGTCTGCAAACCACTCCGGGACTGATATCTGAAATATTTTTTTATTTACAACTTGTTTATTAAAGGCCTTTAACTTTTACAAAGGTTTTCCGAGGGTATTCATTTTACTAGTTAGTAGGGAAGGGGATCGGTAATTTGTAATGGCGTTTTTTTGCTTCGTGAAAATGAATCCTTTTCAGCATACTTCCAAGATCAGAATGCATATTGAAGCAGTTTTTTTTTGTGTTCACATCCCAAATGTCGTGAGTTTGTTGGATTGACCGTCTCAGCCGCCAGATGTCAATCCAATTGAAAACGTATGGGCTCAAACGAAAATGAAGCTTGAGAAGAATATAAAATCTGTTTCACATAGAATCTGGTCGGATAAAATAGATCATTTCTCCGCAAAGAAATAACGTACAACAAAAATAAAAATGTCATTTTGTAGGGTTTTCATTGCACTTTAAGGAAAAAAAATACATAAAAATCATTCGTCAGCTTTTCGCATGAATTTTCGAACTTTTTTGTGATACCAACCATTATTTTCTGCACAGTACTGCTGGTAACCTCATTCGCCATCTTGTTCCACCACTTTTCCATTTGAGCGGGTTTTTTCATGGTTCTGCCACATTTCTTCAGTTTGCCCTTAACTATTGCCCAATATTTCTCGATGGAACGAAAATCCGGACAGTTTGGTGGATTGATACTTTTTTCAACAAAATCATTGTTCTCCTTATACCACTTAACGACATTCCGGCTGTAGTGGCAGCTTGCCAGGTCCGGCCAGAACTTCACCGGACCTTTGTGGGACCGAATGAATGGCAAATCCCTCTTCTGGAGAAGTTCTTCTTTGTTAACGTTTCCATTCATTGTGTCCCCAGTGATGAAAATCTTAGTCTTCTTCCCACAACTACAGATCCCTTACCGAATCATCAACTTACGAGCAAATTTATCTGCGAAAACAAACTTGAATTTACCCGCAACATTCCCTTTACGCTTCGCAAGGTAAAATTTGTTACCGGGTATTTGTTCAAAATCCATTTTGACGTAAGTTTCGTCGTCCATCAAAATGCATCCGTTGTACTTGGTCAACACTTTCTCGTACAACTTCCTTGCCCTGGTTTTGACAACCAGGTTTTGTTTCAGCGTCCTGTTGGTATGTTTGCTTCATGATACGACCGCAAGCCTTCTCGCAAACAAATTCGTCGAGCTGTACTATGGTTCGTCTTAAACTTTTTCGCTAAATCACGCAAGGAGATTCCAGGATTATTGTGAACTGATCGAATTACCTTTGCTCGCAGCTTCCGGTCATATGTTCCACTTTTACGCCTGATTTGTTCTGCTCGATCCACCGTAAGGGTCTCCCGATAACATTGTAGCACCGAATTTACAGTCGATTTTGGATATTTCAAGAATTTCGCGATCTTTACCGCTGACCACGTCGGTTACTCTACGTGAGTGTGCAGAATTTTCACTCGCCTTCCGCGTTCCATCGTTGATAACCTTTGGCTGACTGCTTCAACCTTGATGAAATTTTCACCACTAAATAAGTAGACAAATCATACGGATCAAAACACCGTCAATAGATTCGCGATGTGACAACCAGGGGCGCTGCAGTAAATGAAAAGATGCGACCAGATTCTATGTGAAACAGACTTTACTCTGCAGTTTGAAGCAGCTTGTCCGCCGGATTAAAAAAAAATCGAAAATCGTTTTCAGAGGAATATGCGCAAAATATTGCCCAAAGTATGGCGCCAAGATGCCAAGCTATTGTTAATGCTGAGGCTGATTGGTGGAACTCCTATTAATGAAGTTTTTGATAAAATAAATCAATAGTACAATGAATTTCCGTTTTAATTTTCTCGCAACAGTGACTACGCGCTTAAGGAGTGTGAGTATACGAATGAAATACAACAACATACAACACTTTGATTTGTGAATTTCGTTTGAATACATGAATGGAAATTGATAAAATTTTCGTGAAGCACCATAGTAATGTAATTTTCACGTGTTCAAACTTTAGTGGCGTTCGGTCAATCTATTGGCAATCTACTATTTGACCAATGTTCATAAGATAAATCATCTAAGGAGTTACAGTGAGCTTCAATTTAAATAAACATGAAGATGATTGAATTTATAAAGAATAGGAACTTATAACGGGCAGGTAGAGGTTTGTGATGAAAAATAATAAAAATCTGACTGGTTCGTCCAGTTGAATAGAAAAAAGACCTTCCTTCATTCTGACCATATAAAAAGCCTACTGGTGAAAAAAAAAAAAACAAAATAAAGTGGTCAAACCGTGTACAAAATATTTGGACCGCTATCGGGGAGATATTTTGATAAAATTCGTAATGGACAGCCAAATGAACTCTTCAGTGGGCACCTGGCTAGTTTCCAGCCAGAAAATTTTCGTTGATAAGTCTCGCTGTTCCAGAGATGAATAAGGAAAAAATATGATAGATTTAATGCCCAGGACTTAAGGTAGCTGAAGATCTGTGGAAGCTGCTAATCAGTCAGTATTACACAATGATTCCTACAATGAATGGACAAAACTGGCACTTTTTTCACTGCAAAAAAGGCCCCTCAAAGTTGAAACTCTGTTTTGGTTGGACCTGGAATTGTGCCATCGCACGAAAACTACGGTGGAGTGATAAAAAGTCAAATTTGTTGTTTTTGTGCCGAAGAAGGACAATCTACTGAATTTTCCGTAACCTCGATCGAAATAACAAGTTTTGAGTAATTTTGAAGGTTAAGCTTCAGGAAATAGAAAACGTCATAAAAAATGCCTTGATTTGGCAAAAGGGTGGTTCATAGTATACATTATAGATGGCGCACGTGGCGCCCAAAAATTTAAGTCGATGAACGCTATCTCAAAAATCACTTGACAAAACGTCACAAAAAATTGTGACGTGAGCATTTCCATTACTAGGAAGCTTTACTGAAAATTTCATCAACATTCATTCATGTATTCGAAAGTTATTCACTAAACAAAGTGTTTGTTTTTTATCAAATACACTCCTTATTGTAACAGACTGTAAGCGCGGTTTTAGAACTTGCGGTTTTTTTTTTATAGATTTTTAAAGCTTTCATACAATTCTTTAGTAGATGTTTACTTATTTGAAAACATTGCATAATTTAAATACGTTTGATGTAGAACTATTTTATGATTCTAATTGAAAAACGGCATTTAAAATTGGGTTTATTTTCTTCTCCTAAAAATCCAACCTCGAATATCTCGAGTAATATTTTTAACAATCTGTTGGAAATTAACCTAATTTGAATTTTTTGTGAGAATCTGAAGACAACCAATTTCGACGACTAAAATCAAATCAAAAGAACACACATCACTGTTTTTTGGGATTTTTAAAAGAAAAATTCGGTATCTCTGTACTGTAAATTTTTCACAATAAAGAAGAGACTATCACCTATGTAACGCACTACCCCAAAAAAAAAAAAAAAAAAACAAACGGGAGGTCCTAGAACAAAATAAATAATAAAATTTTGAAAATTCCCTAATAATTATTTTTAAAATTTTCAAATTTTCCATTTTAAAGCTAATATGAACTGCGATTCCTTCAAAAATTGACCCCACAAATTGTGATGAAAAAAACTTAACACCAAACATTTTGACTAATTAGTATAAATTTCAAAGAATATTTCATAATTGTCAATAAAAACTTTCTAGAATGGATTGTAAAAATAACTGACAAAACTGCAGAAAATTTACGAATTTACTGTCACTGCACTGTTTATTACATACAGAATACAGTTTTGAGTTGAGGTGAGAGAATTACAATTAACCATGTCTTCTCATTAAGGCTACATGATTTTTTTCAGCACTTATCCGGGCCGGACAAATCCAAGCAATTTCATAAAAAAAACCTGGAAAACTCGGGCATTTAATTTCAATATTGACGACCACTTCCGGGCAAATTTGGTCAAAACTCTGAAATTATTCAACAAAAATCAAGAGAAAAAAAACTGAAAAAAAAATTTGCATCCAATCTTATCAATAGATTTTAAATTGTATATTAGGCCTTTCATGATTATTTTTAGAAAACTTGCACAATAATTTTCGTTTTGGAGGCATAAATTAAAATACATTATAAAACATTTTTTTTATGTTGATTTGGAAAATAAAGTGAGCCAAATACTGTTTTTTTTTGCAATGAAATCCGGGTCAGGCTGGACTGTTTCAAAATTTTGTATTAAATGTCCTGGCAAACCCGGATAAAACATAATTCCTTGAATTCCTTAATTTAACTATGTAGCAGTGTGTTATTTCTCCTGTAGGGAAATCATAAAATTGATTATATAATTCGATTTCCATAGATTCCAGAAATTTGACGAGCTTCTACAGAGTGGAATATAAGTTAAAAAAAAAAATTAAAAATACAATACTGAGTGTTTGATTTATCTCACTTTCTTCTAACTGGTCCGAACTGAGCGTGCTGACAGATTTCTAGAAAATGTTCCAGTCCTGAAAAGATGAAGTGTGATTAAAATTCGAAAATCACAATGAAAAAAGAAAAAGAAGGAATGTTATAATTTTTTTTTCGATATTTTTTTTCAAACACATTGCCTCAGCTTACGGTGATCTATATATTAGATATGCTTGAAACATTCTCATAATGAAAACTTGTTAACATTTTTCAAAATAACATGTATGTATCTTTCATAACAAACAGAAAGTTTTTTTTCAAGCAAACCCTCAACGAATCAAAACGTTAGTTTCCATATATTTTTTTTCTTCAGAATCATATCCAAACATGTCAAAGTACAAATGAATTTAGTAGGAAAAACTATGTAATGATGTTTGTATAAAGTTGTCAGATAGCCCGATTTCATCCGGGTTTGCCTGGATATTTAATATAAATTTTTTTTAAAATCCGGTCCGGTCCGATTGCCCGGATTCTATTGGAAAAGCTCGGATTTTGCCCGGGTTTATCTCATTTTCATTCTGAAATCAAACTTGAAAAAAAAACATTTTTTTTTAATTTTTTTTTATTTATGCGTTAAAAACGAAATTTTTTGAGCAAGTTCCATAAAAATGATCTAGAAAGGGTTTTTGGAAGCCTAAAATACAATTTAAAACCTACTTATAAATTTTGAAGAGTAAAAACTATTTCCCAGGTTTTTTCTTGATTTCTAATGAGTAATTCCTAGGTTTTGATCAAAATTGCACTGATATTGCCCGGATTTTGGTCGACAATTTTGGAATCAAATGCCCGGACTTTTCAGGTTCTTAGATAAAATATCCCGGATTTTTCCGGCTCGGATACGTGCTGAAAAAAATACTGGCAACCTTATGCATGTACATATAATAGTAACTGTCTTCCCTCAACTCAAGAATGCACTCCGTCTTGGATAAAAATGCAAACTTCTGCTGCAACGAGCAGAACCAAAACATTGTTTGTTTTGGTTCCTCTTGCTATGTTCAATTCGCAATCGAGAACAATAGATCAGTGATTGCTGATGACAGCTGTACAAATGTTTACATCATCACACGGGCTTGTGGTATAGCTCAGTTGGCAAGTCAGTTGCTTTCTGAGCTGATGTCCGTGAGTTCGAACCCAAGAGTAAACATCGATCACAGTTGTGCCGTATAAGTTTTTTACGCCACCTTCATAGTTGATATGAGTCGCGAATGACATGAAGATGTTAAAACGACTATAATCGAAACAAAAAAAATCACACAGTTAGGCGAAACTACTCAAATTGGGTTCGTGGTAACACAACAGTGTTGACAGATATTCTGGGTAAGAATATCAAAGTACTCATTGAGAAATAAGTACTTTCCCGGTTAGGGAATATGAGAAGTAGAGTGCGACAATAGCAATCGCTAATGAATTGTGCAGTTATGTAATGACTAGACTGACGAAACATGAATTAAGTTTACTCTATTCCACCACTGAAACCTGCGTGTTCAACATTTTTATTTATAATTGTTGAAATGAGTTAGGCCTTAAACAGCTGCCCTTTATATTAGCGATAGCTATTTGTAACTTTTCACTTCTCATATTCCCTAACCGGAAAAGTACTCATTTCTTTGTAAGTATTCCGATGCAACTACAGCAGTGCAACTGCTAACCACAATTTTAGTTGTATCGGTCCACAGTGTGATGATATAAACATTAATTTTTACCGTGTATACTATCATCAGCTGTCATCAGCAATCATTGTCCATTGTTCTTCGATTGTGAATCGAATGTGCATGTGGGTGGAGAACCAAAATAAATCATATATTGGCTCTTCGCGACGACGTAGCAACAATCGTCTGCTGCCGAATCGTTCCGATCCGTAAAACGTTTGGCTCCTTCGATTTACCAGGAAACTTACATTTTCGTTGATAATTCGAAGGATCTGCTGGAAATTTTCCACTTTGTAAGCATCTTATTAGAGCAAGTTCACTGGTGTTGGGAAAAGTGGTAGAAATTTTGACATTTTGAAAATTTTACCATGAAAAATTGTTTTCAAGATTTTTGGGCGCTTTTTTTTTTTAAATATGTTTTTATTTGTACCAATTCATCATTACATTTATATTTCATTATTACATTAAATTAGGTGTTCAGTTCAATGATGAACTGTCCAGAGCCCTATAGTTTATTAATCACTATAATTTATTTATTTGAATTAATTTTGCTGAGTGCAATCATGTATTTTTATGTAGGAGAACATCCTGTAATGTCAAAAAATATTTTAAACTTACTACTAAAAACTAAAACTATCCTAAATTAAAACTTATTATAGAGAGAACGAATCTCTGTGATGGAAGACTGCATCGATTTGCCTCTGAAGTTGGAGATGATTTTGTTGGCCATCTCTTCGATCGATTCAATGCCCGCAATCCGATGAAGATCTTCGGTGCTGTGCCAAGTTGGAAGTCGCAAAATCATTTTCAGAACCTTGTTCTGAATCCTCTGGATGGCTTTCTTCCTCGTCGCGCAGCAGCTAGACCAAATCGGAACTGCATACATTATTGCTGGTCGGAATACCTGTTTGTAGATTAACATCTTATTTCGCAGACACAACCTGGATTTCCTGTTGATGAGAGAATAAAGAGATTTAGTATATTTATTACACTTAGATTGAATATCTTCAATGTGATTTTTAAAAGTAAGATTCCGATCAAGTGTAAGTCCCAGGTACTTCACGTGATCGGACCATTCTAAAGAAACCCCATTAAAAGTTATGGAATGATTTGCATTAGGTTTTAAAAAATTTGCTCTTGGCTTATGGGGAAATAAAATAAGTTGAGTTTTGGAAGCGTTAGGAGAAATTTTCCACATTTTCAAGTAATTCAAAAAGGAATTTAAATTTTGTTGCAATCTACTGCGTACCACCCGTAAATTTCGACCTTTGGCTGAAAGCAAAGTATCGTCAGCAAATAATCTTCTACCTTTTCCTTCTGGGACATCAGGAAGATCAGAAGTAAAAATATTGTATAAAATAGGCCCAAGTATACTACCCTGAGGGACACCAGCTCTAATGGGTATCCTTTCAGAGCATGAATTTTGATAGCTTACTTGCAAAGTTCGGCTAGTCAAATAATTTTGAATAATTTTGGTGAGATATACAGGAAAATTAAATCGAGCTAATTTAGCTACTAAACCTTTGTGCCAAACACTGTCAAAAGCTTTTTCAATATCAAGAAGAGCAACACCAGTTGAATAACCCTCAGATTTGCTAGCGTTAATCATATCAGTTACACTCAAAAGTTGATGTGTAGTAGAATGTCCATGACGAAAACCAAATTGTTCATCAGGGAAAATAGAATTCTGATTAATGTGAATCATCATTGTATTCAAAATAACTCTCTCAAATAATTTGCTTAAAGAAGGAAGCAAACTAATTGGTCGATAACTTGAAGGCTCTGAAGCACTTTTTCCAGGTTTCAAAATTGGAGTTACTTTGGCATTTTTCCATTTATTGGGAAAATAAGCCAAGTGAAAACATTTATTGAAGATTTTAACTAAAAAATTTAAAGTGCTTTCAGGCAACTTTTTAATAAGAATATAGAAAATCCCATCTTCCCCCGGGGCTTTCATATTTTTAAATTTTTTGAAAATCAATTTAAGTTCATCAATATTTGTCTCACAAGAACTTTCAAACACAATTTGCTTAGAAAGAATATCATCAAATTCTAGGGAAATTTGAGCATCAATTGGACTTACAACGTTTAAATTAAAATCATGAGCAGACTCAAATTGTTGGGCTAATTTTTGAGCTTTTTCTGAATTAGTTAAAAGAAGTTTATCCCCATCTTTCAAAGTAGGAATTGGCTTCTGGGGCTTTTTTAGAATTTTAGTTAATTTCCAAAATGGCTTTGAGTAGGGTTTTATGTCCTCTACTGCTTTAGCAAAATTTTCATTACGAATGAAATTTAAACGACGTTTGATCTCTTTTTGAAGGTCGCAATAAATTAATTTCAAAAAAGGATCCCTAGTTCGTTGAAATTGGCGTCGACGAATGTTTTTCAGTCGTATCAAAAACTGAAGATCATCATCAATTAAAGGTTGATTAAATTTATGTTTAACTTTAGGTATTGAAGCGGCTTTAGCATTGACTATTGAAGTTGTTAAATTTTCTACAGCCAAATCAATACCTTCAATTGGATTCAGTGGAACGTTTACATCTAAATTACGTTCAATAAAATTCCTATATCGCTCCCAGTCAGCTTTTTGAAAGTTAAAAGTTGATTTTAAAGGGGTTTAAATGGGACTTTGGGATAAAGAAAATGTTACTGGAAGGTGGTCTGAATCGAGGTCCGCATGAGTAACTAATTGACTACAATGCTCGCCTAAATCCTTTAGAACCAAATCAATTGTGGAGGGATTTCTAATTGAAGAAAAACAAGTATGCCCATTAGGATATTCAACAGTATAATAACCTGCAGAGCAGTCATTAAACAAAATATTCCCATTTGAATTTGATGAAATATTATTCCAAGATCGTTGTTTTGCATTAAAGTCACCAATAATAAAAAATTTAGATTTATTTCTGGTGAGTTTTTGTAAATCTCCCTTCAAAAAATTTTTCTGTTCACCGCTGCATTGGAAAGGCAAATATGCGGCAACAATTATAATTTTCCCCATAGAAGTTTCTAATTCAATTCCAATTGTTTCTAAGACTTTTGTATTGAAAGAAGGAAGAAGTCTAAATTTGAGACGACTATTGATGCCAATAGCTACACCCCCACCTTGTCGATCAAGTCGATCATTTCGTAAAATTTTAAAGAAAGCATTGCTTTTCAAGTTATTGTCTGGCTTTAAAAAAGTTTCAGTGATGGCAGCAATATGTATGTTTTGAGTTTTCAAAAATAAAAAGAATTCATCTTGGTTAGCCAGCAAAGATCTAGCATTCCAATTCATAATATTTAAACATCTATTTGGATCCATGAGGGAATCGTAAAGTCATAATAATTTTGCTAGCATAATTAAAAGAAGTTTGGAAAGCTTCAAACATTGAATTTGCTTTCAACATAAGTTGCATCATTTCCATTAAATTTTGATGCAAAAATTTTAATTTTTCCTCAGTAATCTCACCCAAATCAACAAAATTGTTAGAATCAGAAGAGGAAGGGAAGAAAAAGTATTTGAATTTCGGGGATTTTCCCAAGCCTTCGCATGATCGTTGAGACTTGGTTTTTTCCCATTTTTATTAGTTAAACCTGAAGAGGGCAACCCATTTTCAACCACCTCTGAGAACGATAAACAACGAGTCTGTGGCGCAGAATCAGCCCAGGTAACATTAAAATCACTTCGGGTATTACCCAGTCGTGATTCCAATGTAGGCCGAGGCTGACTGCGAACAGGCAGGTTGTTTGCCGTTCTGACGTGTGTAGACGAAAAAGAGGAAGGAGGAGAAGAAACTTTTCTGGAAACTTTGGAGTTTTTCCTAGAAGCAACAATTTTTGCCCTAACGGGACAATCTAGAGAATTCGAGGAATGATTACCTGCGCAATTCGCACACTTAAAAAATTCTGTTTTTGGCTTATCACCACCAAAAAGGCATTTAGATTTTTCATGATCGAATGAGCCGCAAAACATGCATCTGGCATTCATTCTACAATTTTTAGTGCCATGACAAAAAGCTTGACAACGACGACATTGCGTAATATTTTGTAAAAAATTGGTATGGGATTTACGAAAAGGTTCAAATTTTACTCGACAATAGAACATAAGACGAGCCTTTTTCAAAATTTTCAAATTATTAACCTGATCCTTTTTAAAATGGATCAAATAAAGTTCAGGAGCAAAACCAACACTACTGGTATTATTCGTGTTGGTTCTTTTCCTCATTTGAATTACTTGAATTGGAGAAAAACCTAACAAAGAATTTAATTCAATTGTGATCTCATCCGGTGTCTGATCGCCGGTGAGACCACGAAGTACAACTTTAAAAGGACGATCACCTCTAGTGTCGTACGTAAAAAATTGGTATTTTTTATTACTCAAATAATTTAAAATTTTTTGAAAATCATTAAAAGATTCCGCCAAAATACGAGCAGTTCCCCTTCGATCGATCTGAAAAGAAATCTTCACATCCTTGACGGAAGTGACGATTTCTTTTCGAAAGGCATTGAAGTCAGGAATCGTGACCATTATTGGTGGAATCTTTTCGTTTTTAAGAGTATAAGAAGAAGAAGAAGGTTTCTTAGTACTCTTATCAGAATTAAATATGAATATTTCCTCATCACCGATGTTATGAAGGACATCGAATGAATTGGAAATTTCAACTTTTTTGGCAGATGGCCCTGGATTAGGTTCAGCAATCCGTTTTCTTCCGGCCCTTGAGCCGGCCGAAGACTTCCCCATGCTGGAAAGAAAAGAGAAAATATGAATAAAAGAAAATGAAAATAATTTTAGCACTGAAAAGTGCTGATTGAAATACAGGTAAGGAAAAAATAAATAATGTAAAATGTTCCTGCAGGTACACAGCAACGATACGATGCTCCGGCGTACGTGTTGACGGCTCAACGGTACAGATGGAAGTGAATTTTTTTGGGCGTTGTATTTTTTTTTACAGCACTGTTTCTATTTCAGCCGTATGTGATAGAAAAATAGCTATTTTTGCATCACAGCATGCGAAAATACAACACGTGTTGTAGAAAAACTTGAAGGCCACAGATCTTGAAAATGTTTTTGCATGGCAAAATTTTCAAAATGTGCAAAAAGTGACAAAATTTCTACCACTTTTTCTCAACACCAGTGAACTTGCTCTTATAGAATGATTCTTGTTCTTCAAGATTGGTACTAAAAAGTTGGATTTTCCAGTATTTTTTCTAAAAAAAGACTTTTGGAGTACGAGAAAATGCTGAATTTCCTTATCCCAAATTTGCAAAACTTCAGAATCAGTTAAAAATGTTCAAGTCTATCGGTTTTAGCTTCTAATTACAAAAAGTAATCAAAACACAACTATTACGAACGAAAACAATTTTTTTACTGATATTTTATTAAACTGAGCTAACAATCGTTTATTGGTGTTAAACGTTCTACTTAACAATTGTATATGATTAACAGGTTGGATAAAAATCATGCCAATCTGTTGAGCACTCACAAATTTTCAGCTAGACCTTTTAAAAGCGGATTTTTCTTTCATTTTTGCACGTTTTAGCTTCAAGATGACACTGTATCAAAAAATAAAATAAGAAAAAGTACATAATGCAATCTTTAAAGGACAAACAAACTTCATAACATAATCAATAAGAGGCCGTACAACACAATCAAAAAGAAATCGGAGTTCATTTGCGTTCTAAAATATATTTTTCTTTACAATTTCTGCCATACTCGTATAAATTTTCGATACACTCGTTTTTGTGACGTCACAAAAAAAATCAATATGGCTCTCGATACTACCTTATTTAAATATTCCTTGGCGTTGGATAGGGAAAGTCTCCTCTATAAGATTGCAAATTATAAGAGTTGTCGTTTTTTTTTATTGAAATCGTTCTAAAAAAAAAAAGACACCGTGACATTATTTAATGGAAGAAAAATGCTATAATTATTCATTCATTAGCACGTTTGGTGCCTGATTTTTGAAGCATTTGGTGTACTGCATTCCGATTTTTTAGAGTCTATCACCAACAATTTTGGTGATTTGTTTGTCGTTTTAAAAGTAATTTTTAACAAAATCTATGCCTTTGCTAATTGAACGTTTGCAACGTTTGCATCACAAAAAATGTTTCAAAAATATAAAGTATGTTTATATCATACTAGCAGATTTTACCCGGCCTTGCTCGGGTTCACATAAAATATAAATCAAAATGAGTCGTTTGAATTTTCAAAACTTTGGAAGATATTCATCATTATAAGAAATTTGTTAGTCTTTCTAAAGTTTTTATTGCGGTTATTCACTGTGTTTATCGTTTTCACTGCGATTATTTGTTTCATTTCGTCTGATTTTTTTTATCTTTAAATGGTAAAATTGTTATTTATTTTGATGGTTCCCTGTACAATGGTATATTAAAGTTTTATTTACTGAAAAATTTCTTAATAGACTTCCGAATCTTGTGGAATCATGTTAAAACCCATTTTCGAGTTTTCAGCTGTATGTTTGCCTTACCGTTTTCTAATTTCACACTGTTTTATGAGTATTTGTTCTTAAATGTTGAAAGTTCCACTAATAGTTTTTGGAAGTTTTCGAAAACGAATCATCTTAACTGAAGATACTATTATAATGTTATGAAAAAGGTTTTATTTCAGTTTTATTTCAAAGATTCTATTCTTGTTAAATTCAATGTTAATTTTTTTAGATATCATTTGTTTGAATTCGCAGTTCTAAATGGTTTTACAATAAGTGTTTTCAAAATTGGAAAGTAGAATTGAACACATTGACAACCAAAAATAACTCAAAAATAATAAATTGGTCAATGAATTTGAAATGTATACCTACCACTAAAAATCTCAGATTTAATTATCTGATCGATTTTCTAATTCCCCGTTTAAATTCCCCAACGGCTATCAAAGCGTTGAAATCGAAGCCTTCAACTTATAACTATAAATCTTATTATTTATTCTTTCTCCCTGAGGAATTATAAAAATATAAAAATAGTTTGTTCTTAAAAGCTGGAATTTATGAAAATCTGTTCAATAGTTTTTCAACACTCAGTCCAAATTGTTATTCAGCTGAAGAAGTCAGTTCACTGTTCACTGTATATTTTTGTAGACTCTCAAAGTCCCCCAGTACTTTGAAAACCACTTCCAGTCCTAGTCAATAAGTAAGTAATTAACAGGCTAGTTGTATCAATCCATAATGTAAGCTCATTATTGCATCCAATAATCTCGTACCAATACCACATGCTTTCAGCAGTAGCATGTACAAAAAACACCCGCCAAAATTTTACCTTCCATATTTCGATGCTGAGCATGCTTTGATTTGCTTTCCAGTACACGTGAACTCCTGGACGGTCGTTTCTAATGCCCGGCCCACGGTGATGGTGAAAACAACTCGCCAAGGAAAAAAAAGTCGGTTGATAAAATGGGTGCCATGACTTTTGATTTGTGGGAATAAAAACGAAAGTTGTTTGGGAGGGTCCCTTTTCTTAGGTGGGAAGGTCTCAGAACTATTACTAAAACCTTACCCTGGTCCGAATGCATCTCTGTACCAAATTTCAGGCTGATCGGTTAAGCGGTGTCGATTTGTATAAGGTGCATACAAACAAACAAACATATATAGTCCAACTCATCTTTATATATTAGATAAAACAATGTAGTTTCAATTCAATTAATAAAATTTATAAGTTCTCCACAGTAAGTTAAAAACCATAGTTAACAAGAGAAGAAAAAGTGGACAATAAGCTTCACAAAAGCACAGTAATTTCATGCAAAACGATAGCTTAGTTCTCCGAGGAAGTTGCTAACCAGCATCTTAACTTAGGATCAATCATAACATCGTTTCATGACTATAAATACTGATATGAAGGAAACAATTATTTACATCAAATCATTCAGTCGACTCCGCTAAAAATCTCACAATTTTCAATCTTAAATTTTTCTCGTTTCAAATGGACTTGCTCACTATACTTAGGGGAGAGGCGGGTTATATGCGCATATTAAGGAAAGCACTCTTTTTCTCCCATATTCCAATAGATTGGAGTCTATAAACTATATGCACATGAGCGGACATCTGTTTTCTATACGTAAGAGCAATTTTTCTGATAAAATCTCTTACAGTTTTTGTGAAAATAATTTTATAATTAAAGAAGTCAAAATAGCCGATTTCCGAAACTGGCGGGCTATATGCGCATATTTATGTTTTAAGCTATATTTCATTTACACTTGCAATATTTTGATATTTTTTAATTGAAAATGGTAGAAACGGATGTTGAGCATACGTCCAGGCTGAAATTTTGGTGAAATTTTTTACATCACTAGTTCTTTTGCATGGAACATAGTTAAGTATGCCATATGGCCATATTTCATGGTAATATTTTGTTCATATCGTATTTTTATCGGATCAGTACGAAGTTCTTCTTTTTTCGCTGTAAGAACGTGATTTGAGCGTAGATTTTATGTTGAAATGATAGAAAGTAAAAAATGTATAAGACTAATCTATTTATCTTAATATAGGCATTTAACCTGCCTTGATATGGGCATTTAGAACATGTCTCTTATTCCAATATCTTATCATTTACAACTTTACCAAAAGCTTCATTTTGTTGAATTTCCGATTTCCAGATGAATAAGAAAGAAAAACCATTAAAATTTTTGTTCACAGAATCTGTACGCACAATAATTAAAGTTCAATATATTATAACAAAACCGACAAAAATCTTGTTTGAATTTTTAAAATTTTCCGACTTTATATAACAATTTTTTTTTCATGCCATGTGTTAAAAGCGTATTACTCTCAAACTGCACTGATTAGATATGATGAATCTCTAGCCATATCGTCAATCGGCTGTATGCGCATATTACCCAACATGCGCATTTAGGAACACTTCCCCTTACGTGAATTTCAACAATGTTCCACTGTAGGGGAAGAGGGGGCATAATGCCCACGTTAAGAAGAAAGCCTTGTTTCAGAGTACATTTGAAATGATTAACTTTACTTTTCGATTGTGTTTGAAAGTTTGGAATGTTGTTTGTCGAAATATGATAGTTAGAATAACTGGAAGGTCAAAAAAGGCCACAAATTTAATGAAGTTTGAACAGTAGGTTGAAAATTGGATTTCAATTTCAGTAGGGGCATAATGCGCATATGTGTGTACCCAATCGCGCCGTTTAACGTTTAATAAGTGTGTATTGATTCAAGTGCTTCCGAAAGTGTTTGCCAGGTAAAAACACTTTTATTCTACTTCACAGATGGAAAAATATATTGCTACGCGCAGTGCTGCCAAATATACTGAAATTCTTATGAAAAGTTAATTAAATCTATATTAAATTTTGGAATTTTAAATATATTCGTTTATATTCAAGTTATGTTTTTCAATACAACATGGAAATATCTTTAAAATTGTTGTGATGATACTGCATATAAATTTATACAAATATGAAACATGCTTAAAGATAAACGGACATGGCGCGTTTTGCCCCACCTAGACATGTTTATTAAAAATCGTTCAAAATAACAGAAAAAATAATTGAATAAGAAAATTTTTCGTTTTGTGATGATTTTAAAGACCAATGTTCATAATTGTAACATATGTCAGATAATTTTTTTTTGCCGATAGATGCCGTAATTCCTTACGAAAGTCAAGGATAAAATTTCAAGGAATATGGCTTGAAAAATATTTTTGGATTTTTGCAAAGATTTATCATACATTTGATGCTAATTTTTTGTACAAAAGGTTTCTACTGTTAATTAGAAGGAAATAACGTAAAGAAATTTTAAAATAAGTGTATAACTAGCTAGATATCGCAGTGGAGCGTTTTGCCCACAATGGGCATTATACCCCCAGTTCCCTAAAGCTTTCTTCGATTGTATCTCACTCTCTGGGAAACAGCGCGCTTAGCCTAACCTCAATGTGGTGGAGCGTGTGTAATGTTCCTGGCTGTTTCATTCAATTCGCTTCGTCCATTGGTCCGTGTAAGTGCCCTCGGTCTTCGTCATTTGGTTGGTTGGTCGGTCGGTCGGTCGGTTTGTTGGTTGTGGGAACAAATTCTGGATAAAAATGGTCCCACCAGCCGGTTTTTTTTTCTTTCATAGCTACCTGGTGCTCGTGCTGCTAACGGCAATCATAACGCAGGACGATGGAATCGGAGCGTAAAATTTCGTCCACCTAAAAGGAAAGCTTCGAATTTTCCTCCTGTAATCCATCCAATCACAATTACAACGATAGTGTTTTTTTGTTTGCTCTTTAGGCTTTGGAACATTTTTTTTGCTTTTATTTCGCTGGATTGAAACTTCTGTTCGAGTCAGGTTGATGGTTTAAATAACCTAAAAAATCCTAGATGTTTTGTTTCCCGGGGTTTGTTTTGACATGGTCACGACTAAAGAGGATATAGTATTTTCAATTTTAATGTTTTATTTTTCTCAATAATTAAAGTCAATCAGTTAAGATTGATTTGTAGTGCAAAGTATGAAAACTTTCTACATAAAGTTGTTTCACTTTAGAAGAGGAAAATTTTCAAATTAAATATTCGCTCTGGCTTTCCATAAGCTTTCCATAGTTTCCCGTCCAGTCCAGAAGTATCGAGTCGAATCCCCCGGTAGACAAGCAATTGAAACTTTCAGCTGTCCAATCCACAACGTAGATATTCAACCGATTACTGAGTGAGAACCATAAACCTGGGCAAAGGAAGAAATGGCAAAGCGGTGCCACAATGTTATTGCCATGTTTTCTTCCGGTCCACTTTCTACAATGTGGGAAATCATTTTATGTGCTTCGTTTCCTTCCCAAAGGACGGACAACGGGATTGTTGACGATTCAATGCTGGTTGATCATTGGGGGTGATGTCGATGTAATCATTCGAGTGGCAAAACACAATCATCGTCATATCGATAGTCTTCGTTTTGTACTTTTTTTTTCGAACAGGATTTGTTTTGACGGTTAACTTCGACTGTTATAGGTAAGATCTAGAATATCTATATGATATTCAAGTACAATTTCATTCTAACGTTCAGACAAGCGTATGTAGAAAGTTTGTTATTATTTTTTAAATGGTCTCTCATTCGGAAGGGCGATCGTCCTTTCGAACTGCAGAAAGGTTTTGAATTTAAAACTTCGATTAATACTTAGTCTAATGATTTTCCCATCGGAAGAGCATAACAAAATATAATCAAGTTCAGCTTTTTCAATACTAAATCGTTTCACATTAAAATGAGTAATAGTTAAGAACTCTTAGGATGTTTAAACATCTTCAATAATATCAAACTCTGTAATTCTTTGATATCATAGATAACTATTAGATTCTATTTTATGCCACTACAGCTAGAAGCATTAGAAAGGCTTCAATCCACAAAAAAATCTTGCGATCAAGTTATCGTGAAGTGTTCGTCTTGCTTTCAAGTATTAATAAAATAATAAATACTTCAAACTTGCAGAAATCTAAAAAAGTTTAGAGAATACCAGGAGATTCGAACTTGTACTGGATAAGATGCGCGCACGCTACTATAGAACTATATATGCGCAGGACTGTTCCATAAGCATTTTCATTATTTTACAGTTTATTTCAAAAATTGTTAGTTCTTCAATGAAGACTAAAACCATCCATAACTTTGTTCCCAACATATATAAAAAAAATACCAAGTCATGTCTGTCACATATGAAATATACGTGCAAAGCTGTCCCATATGTCTATTTTTGTAGAATGCTGAACCAAACTGAAAATCAAGAATAATAAACTGGATATACCTACATTCCACAATCCGGTCACAGGCAACAAATTTAGATTAAAAAAAAATTGAGTCAGAACATCGGAAATCATTCAAACCTAAGCTCAATCGATATTTTTCCGCTCTTATACAGGCAGGGTAAATCCGGGCTATTTTATTTAAAAACCTTGCAAAATTCGGACAATCGATTTCAAAGTTTACAATCCAAAATCTGGGCAATATACAGGAATTTTTAGGGATTCTTCAATTTAAATCAAGAAGAAATAAAAAACTCGAAAAGCTGTTTTTTTTTCAACGAAACACATCAGCCAGTTTATTTGGTTGAACTTTGCTAAAAATTGTTTTGGATGCAAAATAAATAATTGTTTTAACACAATTTAATTTTTATTTTATTTTGCAAATAAAGTAAAAACATTCGGGCTATCCGGCGACTCTAGTTAGTCTTATCTTATTGTAAACTAGCTGACCCGGTGTGCTTTGCTACCCCTTCCTAGGATTATAGTTAAAATATACCTACTTCATTTCAAATGAAATTTCAACATTATTCAAAAGCGAACTATTATTCATGGAATATGAGCTTCTAGATTGTATTGAGTCTCAACGTAACTTCAAGGTTGAAAGTTGAAGGAGCCACCTTTTAAAAAAATTGGAAGGCATCTTCAAAATAAATAAAACCTTTAAATTAAAAAAATCGCCCCTTTTTGAAGTGGGAGGAGTATTCAAAAACAGGCAAATTTGTGCATAATCAAAAAGTGTGTCAAACTTTCTGAAAACACTAAGATGGTTAAACAATATATCTAAATGTTACATTTATTGAATATGAGGGTCTTCAATCATTACTATCAATACATTATATTATCAAAATTTGTGAAAACTTATTTGTAAATTCAATAAATCATCTCATGATATTAAAACGCCCTCGTGTATTTAATTTTACCAAAAATCATTCTAGGAGTGTTAAAATGTTGTCAAATTTTTGATAATTTTGTATGGGAGACCACCTTTTTTGGATTCAGAGGGGATTAAAAGATTTATATAAACCATTCCTGGTCTTAAAACAGCTACCCACCAAATTTCACGTTGATCGGTCCATTAGTTTCCAAAAATTGTCCTAATTGTATTGAATTTTTGGATTTGGAGGGATTTGAAAATATTATAAAAACCATTCGCGGTCTTGAAAACAGCTGCTTACAAAATTTTACGTTGGTCGGTTCAGTATTTTCCTTAAATTTTTCGAATTGTGTCAAATTTTTATTAACTTTGTATGGGTGCCTCCCTTCCTTTAAGTCAGTGTGATTTGAGAGTATTTTAGAAACCATCTCTGATCCCAAAAATGCATGCCAATTTATTGGTTCAGTAGTTTTCGAGTCTATATGGAATAGACAGCCAGACAGACAAACATTCATTTTTATTTTTTTTTGTAGAGAAATGAATCCAACTTAGATGAAATTTCAGGGACTAGATAAGGCAAAATTGATGTTGAAAAACATGCGAAAAAAATTTCGCCTTGTCTCCCGGTGAGACTTGAACCCACATCTTGCGCCTCTCCGGGGCCCATGTATTAACATTCTACTACAGTTAACATTCTGTAGTAGAATGTTAATACATGGGCCCCGGGCAAGATGTGGGTTCAAGTCTCACCGGGAGACAAGGCGAAATTTTTTTTCGCATGTTTTTCAACATCAATTTTCCCTTATCTAGTCCCTGAAATTTCATCTAAGTTGGATTCATTTCTCTACAAAAAAAAAAGTTTCGCTGACTGAATGTTTGAGTCAAGACCCATCTTTGGGTCACAGTTTAAAAATTCATTTTTATATTCGAGACTAAGGATTGTACCCAAATTTCATGCAATTTTTTTTTGTAAATAACTTTTGATAGCGTTTTTTCAAGTACAGTCTTTAAATATCTATCAACAAGTGAGAAAATTTTTGAAAATCTGTTGTAGGATTGTTGACCTGGGATAAGATTTCGAGATTTTTGCCGTAGTTCTAAGTCGATTGTTACTCTTGATTCAATTTAGTCGTTTATCAAAAATTGAGTGAGAATTTAAAATTTTGAGTTTAGAGAAGAACATTTCGCTTGATATTTTTTGTACCCTCACGGGGTAACACATAGATTTATCAGAATAAGATGCAAATATCTCGTTTAAGATCCTATCCTCTATATATCGGGATATTTCCAAAGAATCACTTAGTTATTAGCGTGGCCCAAAAATGGGTATGTTCCGAAATCAAAACCTTAGGAGTTGTAATCGTTCCTTGGCGTGTCAGACAGACGTGCGTAAACTCGCTTCGGAAAGAGTGTTCTACTGATTTCTTCCGAGTTTAACGCGTTATGTGCAGTTTGATTTTCTGTTCATACCAAACATTACGCAAAACAAACGTTTGTTGCCCGAAAAACTTAGCGAACAGTACCAGTGTTGCCAGATTGCAAACCGCCCAAATATGAGGTTTGATGAAAACCAACCCCCCAAGTTAAGTTGGAATTTTCAGTTCAAGAAATCCATTTACCGTACTAACGGCAAACTACTTGATCCTAAAATGTGTTTAGAAATAAGTGTTATCATACATGTCAGAAAATTGACTCGCCTCCAGCCGAATTAATTCTTATATAACTCTAGGCCTGAGACATTTCATTGTACGAAACTTTATGACATTCACGAATGGAAACTTATTTGAATTGTAAATTTGCAATTCAATAAACCTTCTGAGTTGCAATTACATCTTGACACTCAAAAATCCTACCTTGTTTTTAGAATGGGATTCTTTCAAAATAAAAAAAAAGTAGAATTTAACATTTATAGATGTCTGTATTTTTGAAAAAAAAAAATCTGAGCAAAATATTTTTCCATGATAAATGAAGTATAATAAACCAACTCAGAACCATTTTTTTAATTTCATGTCTGTTTCTAAGTTCATCAGTAACCAGTAATGATTGATTGATTGATTACTCTCAAGTCCGATTCAGGTTTAAACTCATAAACTCCGTATTACCAGATCAATAGGTGATAGACAAAATCTGACAAATGATTTGAAACGCAAATTTTATTAATCAATCATTGAAACATACGCGAAAAGAATGCTATTCTCTTGAGTCGTCGATAAAATTTAATAATTAAGTTTTCAAAATGGTAAGTCGTTTTTATTGGAAAAATTTCCTTCAAAAATGTAAAAAAAACCAATCTTTTGTATCTTCATATTTCTATTCAATTTTTAAATAAGTAAATTCACCGATTTATGAAGTATAGTTTTTCAATTAAATTTAATATTTCAATTTTTTTTTCATATTTTTTTAAATAAATTTGTCTTAATTTTCAATTTTGAATTTTTGGTACGAAAACACAATCTTCTTGGAAACCTAAATCTAAAATTTTAATTAGAAAAATATTGTTTATCCTTTTTGGAATTTAATTGACGGTGACTCAGAGTTTAAAATTTTGACCTTTATAATTTTTTTTTGTAACTCGTTTATTTTAAACGGCTCATACCTTGAGGCTTTAAGGAGCCAAACTCGTTTTGTTTTTTGTACAATTGTTTGCTTAAGTCTAGATCACTTGTTTAACGCTTTTTGAAGAGAATAGGAAATAGAGAGGGAAATATGAAAATAAAAAGAATTATAGACCTTTATTATTGAAACGTTTAACTTATTTTATTTTTTAAAATGTTCAGTTTTGAAAGCAACGTGATTTTCAATTATTCTTTTTAATTTTGATGCGCAATAAATATTAACTATATTTGTATTAGATTTGTGCTTGTAAATTATAACAAAACTTGAAATTCCTTATTTTTGTTTTAATCATTTTCCCGTTCATCACTCAAAAAAAAACAAATTTCCCAAAAATCATCAAATATGTGTGCTAAATAATGTTTTGAATTAATAGATATTTTTTCATAGTCGAAAATTTACATTTTTAATCGTGATTAAATACTTTTCCAAACTCAAGATATTTCCGCGGTTTTTTTTCTATCAACCCTTTAAGTGAAAATAATTAAAATTAATGAAAATTCAGATGATATTAATTAACAACTATTATCATTTTGCTAAACATTTTTTGATCAACCTTCTCTTAAAAATTATTTTGAATTCGGAATTACTTTTTTTCAATCTGGTATTCTATTTCAATTTCTTTTCTGTAAGCTGATTCTTATGTCCGAAGCTTCAAATTCTGGTTTTATTCGAAATTTTAATAATATTTGTTTTTTGATGGTGGAAATATTGACTTCAAATTATCTAACAAGACTGCTAAATAGTTCAAACTTAGAAACGTCGTTTTGAATAATTTATTGATGACTTATCTATTTCGAATCGTAGCAGTATGATTTATTTTTATTTTTTGAGTTTATATGATTTTCATGAAGTAAGACTGTTGGTGTGATCAGACCCCGTTCGATTTTTTCACGACCTAATATTTAGTGTTGTCAAAATCGAGCGATTTTTTCTCAACTTTTTTTCACTTATTTCTACAAAAAAAAACTATTATTACTATCATTAACGTAATTTTTCAGTCAGTTTTTGACCATGAAAATTTTAAACATTATTAGAATGTTCATAATTTTAACAAGCACAGCGGATTAGAAAGTATTGTATAAATTTCTTGCTCGGAACAATCATGCTTGGAATGGCAGTATAGATGTTATAAAATAAATAGTTAAAATGTTTTGTGATAAACATGCGCTAAAAAGATAACAAAAAATATCACTTTTCCATGGTTTTTTTTAAATTTATTAACTGGTTCAATTAAATCAACTGCGTGATTAAACATTGACTTTTGTCTTCGATTCTTGTTTTCGAATATTTAAAAACTATACATTATTTTTTGAATGAGAATATTTACAGAACAAGGAAGTGTAGTATCGACGATTTATCAAACCTTTTTATAATGATTTTCACTCGAAAATGAAATCTTGGTTTAGGTTTTTACATGGCGTGTTTATTTTCAGCTCGTTAAGGAAATAGGCTTTGGAAGCGTTTTCTGATTCGTTTGCAAATTTGATTTTGTAAATGTTAAAAATAAGATGATATGTTTTTCTAAAGTCTCTGTATTTCTTCCTAAAAATATAAAGAACAGTTTTGAATTAGAAATATAAATATACCGTTTCAATTTTTTCCTCAAATATTTAGTAAAGTTGCTTCTCATATCAATATGATGAAAATACTATCACCCTAATATAAGTACATAAATTCAAAATTAAACATTCTCTATACTTTTTGATACCAAATTTGAAACCTGTCACGTTCAAACTTTTTTTTACATTGATTGTGATTCTATCAGCAGAGCTAATAGGTGTTCGAATCAAAAAAAGGATAAATTAAATATCGTCTAAATTGATTATTTTTTTGTTGAAAAAACAAAGTATCAATATGTATAAAAGACGGGAAAAAAATACTCAGGTAAGATTTCGATCAATCTAGTCCAAATTGGCGAGTCTTTCGTTTGAAGCCTGCCATCAGATTTTGTACAGTTTGCTTTGAACTGATTTTTGGGTTTTTGGATTATCGTTCTGCTTAACTATCGTCCAATATTTTACGATTGATATTGGGCGAAGTTCTGGTGTAATGGGAGGGTTCTTATCCTCGGGCACAACCTGAATGTTGATAGCGGCATACCACTTCATGGCCTTTTTCCATAATGGCAGGATGCCAAATCCATCCAAAACAGCACAAACAAGTCATGTTTATTCAGGAAAGGCAGAAAACGCCTTAGAAGACACTCTTTCAAGTAAATTTCTAATCTAATTGTTATTATGAATGATTACAACACCGTTTATTTAGACATATTGGTTTTTCTCAGATCTTTAAAGATTTAGAAAACTTGTAAAATTCTATCGACTGGTTGGGTAATGAATAAATTGATTTTCGGCGATTTCAGTCATGAAAAAATCTTAAAACGATTTAGAAAAATTTTTGAGCTATTGGAGGGATTCTAAGATTGTTAAAGCAAAAATCCTAAATAAGGTTAAACTCAAACTCAATCCAAATATAAAGCTGCCGTTAAAAAGCTCTGACGTGTTTCAGCGTTACACAAGTTTTCGGAGAAATTACTATGCTACGCTGCCGTTTCATTGGAACAGAGCGCCATAATTAAGTTTTAGAAGCAAGTGTTCTAGTCAGTCTGGTCAAGTATTGCTGATAGTAGGTCTATATTCAATTATTCTCAACTCAAAACGGGCCCGGGTGTTATAACACCAATTAAAATCGCATTAGTGGTTGCGTTTCCCATTTTCTGTGTGCGCCCACTCCACCCTAAACATTGCATTGATCCGAATCTATTAATAGTAGCTTGTCGATGATTCGTGGGAGAAAAAATCTCCTAGGTTCGAAAATGTAATAATAATACGCCTGTCACGTCACTGCTGCGTGAAGCCACACGCAAAGTTAATTGTTGAATTACGCGTGTGGTGCCTGTGCATTAAATGGCGATAAAATGTGGCCATCCTCCTAACTAAATCCTAAGCTGGGGCCAACCGATCACGTAATTCTAGGCCGCATTCTCCCCTAAGGCAGTTGCATGATCCCCAGTCCCGGGGGAGAATCGGTCGGCATTATTAAGTAGCATTGATTCGACCATTAATTCACTTCTGCTGTCCACCGGAGCTCTCTGAAGCAAGCGCGCCGGAAATCTGTGTTTTCACCGGAGGGATTTGCGTGAGCACGATATTAATTTCCGTTTTCCCTGGCAAACCGGGCGGCAGTCGTCCATTACTTATCGATTTGTTGTTTACCAATCAATGTCAAGGGTTTGACTTTCTTATCCGGATAAGCTTTTTTTGGTTTTTATTAAAAAGCAAAAGGTATGGAGTAATATTCAAATTTTTCTAAACAAGCTCTATACAAAAGTATTTCAATCAAGAAAAAACAACGATAAACAGCTTTACACTCTAGGAAAATTAATTATTACCTCCTCGAAAGGCTTACATAATTCATCACAAATTGCCAAACCATCAAGAAAGAAAACGCCAGATTGTTGCTTCTTGACAGCCGAAAAATCAAGGCAGGTATTCGCCAAAATAGCTACCAATAGGAGAAACCTACCCAAAGCATTTCATCATCATCAGCATCGTTCATCGTTCGGAATTCATCTGCAATCCGGAGAACCATCCCGGGAATTGGAGGAAAATTGAAAGCATTTTTGGAGCGTGAACCGTCTTCTTCTTCTTCTGCGTTTTCGCGGGATCTATATCTGATTTTTCTGACCACGTAGCGGAAATTTGTGAGAAATTTATGGCAGCAGAAAAAAATGCTGCTCCGAGCCTTTCTATGAATAAATGAAGGCATTCTTTTCTTTATTTAGATGAATTGTTCCTGACCAGTTAAAATCTTTCGATTTTCAGAAGGTTTGGATCATTGCATGTTGAAATTTATTCTGTATTCAAAAAAGTTTGTTCAATCTAACTGTAAAATGATTAGTTTTTTTTAAGTTTTATCATAAGGCATTGACTTTTCTAAAATGGTGATTCCATGGTTGAACACTTAAATTTGTGTTTTTTTTATATAGATAATAGAGACAACCACTCTTCCAGAAATCATCTATTAAGATTTTTGATAATTGTCATAACATTATGATAGAATTTTATTCGTTTTTTATCCATTTTTCTAGCAATAAAAAAGGGGTACTTTCTTCATCCTGTCGAAAAAACAAGCCAAAATTTGAACATGACATGAAAAGTTATAGCATTTTTATTATTGTTTTTTGTCCAATTTTTTTTCCAATTTTGCAAAAAACGGCTGTTTTGTCGAAACTAAAAGAAAAACCTAAAATTGTTGATTTTTTTCAACCCATAAGTCCAACCGTATTGAAATCTTCAACAAAGTTCCTCAATTTATTAAAATATTTAACACTCAAAGACTTTCTGCTGAGGTGTCAGAAATATTTGTGATGTTATATATTAAAATTTCTGAAAATTGAAGAATATAATTTTTTTAAAGCGATAAATCTTTGAATCTAGAATATCTAGGCAAAATTTTAATCCTTTATTGAATGGAGGAATACAAATAGAGCTGACAGACACAATCTGACAAATGATTCGAATTCAGGACGCCAAAATCTCGAGGAAGAATGACCTTAACGGGTTAAACTCCTATCAAAAAAGAAAAAGAAAAAAAGACGCCAAAATCTTCCGAAAAAAGTTACAAAAAGAAAGGAACTTTCGGTGTTGTTCACTAGTGTAATTTTTTTTAAAACTCTTAAGATACGCACTGAAAACGCTGTTTTCTTGTGAATTTTTTTAAATCTAAAAATCACGCAGATAAAATATTTATTGAATTTTACCTAAATTATTTTTGAATGGTGACAGGTAAAAAATTTCTTGATTAAGAACTAATTAAATATTTTTAACTATTAAACTATTCATATAAAATATGACCTGTGATGATTTAAATTACAAATTTTGTTTGGTTTTATGTCCATTCTCTTGTTTGTGAAAATATTTGTATCCTCATCAGCAATGTTTCTACGGAGGGCTCTATTCTTGTAAAAAAATTTATAAATAATGAAGTTGTGGCGGTTTGTTTAAAAAAAAAACAACAATATAAAACCAATATGCTCTTTAAAGAAATATTGATTTTTTCTCTTATATATAACAGATCTCAATGTTTATACTTTCTGATTGCCTAAAAAAAATTGTGAGAAAAAATTAGTGGCTTTTGGATGACGATGACATTTTTGCTGGATTTGACACGCATTGGTATTCTATTTGAGTGGGGTACAGAAATTGCATTTTTACATTGGTCACAGTAAATGAAGAGATCCACCGGAAAAATTTATGTAACATATATTTTTAACTGAGGAATCTTTTATTGCATTTTCCGGATT
Source organism: Uranotaenia lowii (assembly GCF_029784155.1). Taxonomy (NCBI): domain Eukaryota; kingdom Metazoa; phylum Arthropoda; class Insecta; order Diptera; family Culicidae; genus Uranotaenia; species Uranotaenia lowii. The sequence continues at coordinate 328,551,454 of NC_073693.1, forward strand.
TGTAATCTAATCACTAGGGATAAGGATTAAAATCTCGTATAAAAAATGGTCCAATCACATATACATACCTACTTATATCGTTTATCGGTTGAACCAAGAAAAAGTAAATTTTATCGAGAAATACCGAAATTCACCAAAGTGTCTCAAACTGCGACACACTGAGTTCGACGGCCCTGAGTTCGTCTGTGGCGAAGGGGTTCTCCAGCCTGCAGTTTCAGGCAAGTATGCTGTCATTGACCGTTCTTCTCCGCGTGATGGATTCTGTTTTTCCAGTGATGGTCGTTCCCGTCTTACACCCGAATCGTCTGACTCCATCAGTTACCTCTATCAGAATGTCGGCGGTGTAAATTCGTGTGTTGTCGATTACCTGCTTGCTACATCGTGCTCCAGCTATGACATCATCGCCTTCACTGAAACGTGGTTGAACGACCGCACGCTTTCCAGTCAGATTATCAGACAGGACTATGCAGTCTTCCGATGCGACCGTAGTTCATTAAACAGCAGAAAGTCAACCGGAGGTGGAGTGTTACTTGCTGTGAAAACTGAACTTCCATCTATGCTAATCGAAGACAACTCCTGGGAAGATTTGGAACTTTTATGGGCCCGCATCGATCTCGGTGACCGAAAACTTTACTTGTGCGTAGCGTACGTGCCTCCCGATCGTTCCGGAGACCAGGTGTTAGCTGAATCTTTCTCGCGCTGCCTCACCAAAGTTAGCTCTATGTGCCCTCCTGAAGATGACATACTCTTTATTGGTGATTTCAACTTGCCCGATCTGAAATAGTGTTCTTCGCGAAGTGGCTTTCTGTTTCCGGACCCCGTACGCTCTTCGTTTTCGGCACCCTCCAACATCTTCTTAGATAGCTTAAGTACAGCGACTCTGCGTCAAATCAACAATATCGAAAATGAAAACGGTCGCTTGCTGGACCTCTGCTTCGTCAACGAAGGGTTTAGAAATCCAACAATCGATATAGCTCCTGCTCCCCTTGTTAAGCCTGTCCCACATCACCCCGCCTTAGTGATCTCACTCGATGTTGCCATGATATTTGCTCCCGCAGAGAAAACAAGATCCTTCTATCATGATTTCAAGAATGCCGACTTTGTAGCTATCTCCCTCGTTCTGGATTCTATTAACTGGGCAGATGAACTAGATTTCGCAGCTGCCGTAAAATTTTCGAATATTCTTAGTTACACTATCGATCGCCATGTGCCTAAACGCAGCGTCGATGGTGATCTACGAACTCCCTGGGTTACTAAAGAACTGCGGCGACAGAAAACTGCTAAAAGTGCGCTCTCCGAAACTACCATAAGCACAAGTGCCTCATCACGAAAAGGGAATACCGCAAACTGAACTCTGCTTATAAGAAAGCCAGCAAACGTTGCTACCTAACTTATCTGAACCGGTTACAGCGAAATTTCAAAAGCAGAGAGTCGTTCTGGAAGTATGTCAAAAACCAGCGAAATGAATCCGGACTCCCGTCCCACATGTACCTGGACGGCGATATTGCTAGCACTGACCCTGGAATCTGTAATCTGTTCGCTGGGAATTTTTCGAGCATTTTCACAAGCGGGTCCATCTCTGCAGAACGACTGACCAGGGCTGTGAGTAATGTCTCACCTCTAAGCTCTTTTCTAAATGGTATTCTCGTCGACGATGCAGCTATCTTAAAAGCAATCGCCAAACTCAAAAACTCTACTTCTAAGGGTCCGGATGGAATACCAGCTACTTTTTTGAAACGGTTCATGCCGCATCTGCTAACACCTATCAGGCAAATATTTCAAGCATCGCTGGACGGCGCAATTTTCCCCGCTTTGTGGAAAGAAGCATATATGTTTCCTGTTTACAAAAAGGGAGATAAGAAGGATATTAACAACTACCGTGGTATCTCAGCTCTGTGTGCTATTGCAAAACTGTTTGAGCTGGTTGTGTTGGATCCCATTTTTTCATTCTGCAAGCAGCACTTTTCAAACAATCAGCAAGGTTTCATGCCTAAACGATCAACTACCATAAGTTTACTGACGTTCACATCTTTTGTACAAGAAAGCTATGCCAGGAAGACTCAAACCTATGCTATTTATACAGATCTGTCTGCTGCATTTGATAAAGTAAACCACGAGATTGCTCTCGCAAAGCTAGGTCGCTTGGGCTTCTGTGGACCATTACTGGAGTGGTTTCGGAGTTACTTAACGGGACGAATGTTGTCCGTTAATACTGGAGAATCCTTCTCGAGGCAGTTTCTTGGCTCTTCCGGAGTGCCGTAAGGAAGCCATTTAGGACCGATAATTTTTGTCATCTATTTTAATGATGTTCTGTCGCTTCTCGATGGCCCAAAACTCGCTTACGCCGATGATTTGAAACTGTATCACACCATCAATGGTAGAGACGACATCGATTTCCTGCAACGGCAGTTCAACATTTTTTTGACTGGTGCGACAACAACTGCCTACCGCTAAATCGCAGTAAATGCTCGATCATAACTTTTTCTCGCAAGTGACACCTTCTTTATGCTGAGTACATTCTCGGGGATGAAATAATTTCCCGGGTTGATCAAATCAATCATCTGGGTATTATTCTCAAACAACGGCTTGAGTTTTAAGATTCACACGAACTACGTTGTAGACAAAGCCTCCAAAAATCTTGGTTTCTTGTTTCGCGTGGCTAAAGAATTTAAAGATGTATACTGCTTAAAAAGCTTATATTGCAGCATAATCCGTTCCGTTCTTGAGTATGCCTCCACTGTCTGGTGCCCTTTCTAAAAGAAAGGAGTTGAACGAATCAAGGCTATCCAGCGGCGCTTCATGCGATATGCCCTTCGACACCTGAACTGGCAAGATCCTTTTCGTTGCCGCCTGATAGACTTAGACACGCTTCAAGTCCGAAGAAACGCTACACGTGCTTTGGTCGTTGCGGATCTCCTTACATCGAGGATTGACTGTCCCTCGCTGCTGGAAGCTATTCCTCTCAACCGCAAGGGTTGAGAAACCAGAATCTGCAACTCTATGCTCCCGTTCGGCTGAATAATTATGGGGCTAACAGCGCTCTTATAGGCATCCTAAAAACCTTCAACCGTTTTTCGGAGTACTTTGACTTCGACGTTCCCAGAAATGTTTTCCGTAGAAAAATATTGGACAAGTCAAGATTTACTTAGATGTACTTAAATTTATGTCAATTTATATATGAAACCTATAATTAAGTTATCATTAGGATCTAAATTTGATCCGTTGATTTTTATACAATAAACAATATACAAACAGTATACACTGAAAGGCACTGGCTTATAATCGATATACGCCTAGAGAAACGTGGTACAGAAACCAACACTATGGAAAACTCAAGCTAATTCAGTCAAAAATTGCACGAAAGGTCACAAACAAAGTGGTGCAAAATTTTCCCAAACCTATTTAAAAAAATTACGAACGGTCACGGACACGGTCCATAGACAAGACGTAAGACTCTGAATTCTCATACATCTATTGGGACGAAGCACGGTGTTTTAAACTGAATTTTTGTTTTTTTTTCTCAAAAATAGTGTCCACAAGGGTGGCCCATAGCTATATGGGAGTTTTTGAAACCCAAAATTCCACTGCTGCTACCTTCTTGTATTGATCTTTTTATCAAGATAACCAACTGTGCAAAATTTCACTTTGATTGCACAACTCTATGGCGACTCCTAAACCAAGGTTGCCGAAAAAAAATCTGTGTTTTGACGTAAAAAAAATCTGATTTTACCTCAAAAGTTCTGTGATGATTTGTGATGCCTTTTTCAATAATTTCACTAGGAAGTCATGTCAAATTGCGTTTTTACATTTTACTTGATAAAAATTAACACTGCAAATCTTATCATATTTTCCAATTCAGAGTTAAAAATCCTAAATTTATATTGACGTAATGAATCAGTTTCGGAAACATTTTCAAAAATCTGTGAATATTTAAAAAAAAAATTCTGTGTTCTGTGACACAGATTTTGTGATGAAAATTTGCTCGAAATTCAGTAAAACTATAGATTTTTTCTGTGATTTTGGCAACCTCGCCTCAAACGTTGTACCGTCTCGATTTCCTTCGGAGTCCGAAATTGAAACAAGACGATATAACTCTCAAAAATCAACAGTCACTGATTTTAATCAGGACCGAATCCCACTTTGTGCTAAAGGAAAGTAAATATTTCTTAGCAAAATTGCGTAGTTCAACTTAACAGCACTTAAGCGCCAACAACTAAAAAAAGTTGATGTGCTGAAGTCGCTTAAAACCCGGACTTTCTTCCCAGGGGTGGGCTTCCAAAGAAGACTTAACAAAATGGGGTTGGCGAAATGAGGGAAGTTTGTGTAGGTACACGAACTTAGTCGCCGCACAATATCCGTAGTACTCCGTAGCATAAAAAGACCAAACACAATGCTTAAAAAGAACTTCACAAAGGTAACTAAAATGCAACTTACCGGTAAAATCGTCCTTACACTTGCACACAAGCTACCGCCAGAGAACTTCCCGGACTGGGGTTGGCTGTCGGAACGATGAGCCAGGCCGTTAACTCCCGAGATAGTCGCAGACTCGAAACACTTTTTGCGCGGCGCGTATAATTGGGACCGATTAAACGGGTGAAAATACTTGAAGACAGTATAAAAACCGCCTTACGAATTTGTTTAAATCGCAGCTAACTTCAAAGAACGTCTTCCAAACTCCAGTACCAGATGGCTAAGAGCCCCGTTTTCTTGTTTTTGGTGCCAAGAAAACTCCATTTTCCAACTTCCCAAAGGAAAGTCTCCATTGGTAACTCATGATGACTGTCAGAATAACGATAAGTTATTCTGTAGTCCTTATGGGTGGAATTTCATTTTACCGAAAACTTACACTTCAGTACACAATGATCCATTCTCAGTAAGACTGACATGATACATGTTCTTATTATGATTCGGAAATACTACGGATATTACCTACTTTGCCTACTACGGCCCGTTACACTACCCCCTCATTCAAAATAAAAACAAGGTTTTTATAATGTAAGCGCCTTGCCAATTCCTGAAGAAATCGTTGAAAAACCACACCTGAAACGAAAACCCGAGTACTAAGAAGCGCTAAACAGTTTTACTAATAATATCATTCCCACGTGCAATAGCATCCCGCGGGTACCGAATCCGCAATTATATTGGATTGTGATTTCTGAGAGTGTGGTTTCATGCCCCGTGCCGAAAAGAAATCGGCTGAACAGAAGGTCCCCAACCAAAAATGCAACTCGGGGTCATATTTGATCATTGCCCGAAAGCTACAACTCTATTTCACTTTAGAAGCTACTGACCGTCAGCGTTAAAAAACTCAGGTCTCCAGCGAGATGCATAATGGCACAGTACCAAACTTTGAATTGCGTTCAAGGAAATAAAGTTGATTTCTGAATCATGCTTCCGAAAATCAATCATTTTCACTGAGCCATGCTTGATTACATTCAGAGCCAAAAAATCAAAGCAGTCAAATTTTCCTTCTTCAACCAAATCATACAAACAATCATGCATGACAACGACGCTTCTGTATTTGAAACACTTTTGCGATACATGATGAGGTAAAAAAGGACGCAGACTATCAGCAACGAACGTCTCGATGCTGATTTCCTTCCCCTAACGACTTTCAACCTTTAGGATCATAACTGATATGTATCAGTTCTGAGCGATCTATGTAGGCTATCAGATGATTTTTTATTTTTTGTTTTGCCTAGAATAACAAAATCATGACTAGGTAACAGCAATGAATTGTCCAGCATGTGCTACAGCTTTTTTGAAAATGTGGTCCTGGTATTTATTCAGATTTTTCCTTTTGAAACATTAATGATCGTCTATCAATAACGAGCATTATCAACAATGATGCGAGGATAGACGTTCGGGAATGATTGAGGGAGCGATGTTCAAAATGTATCACCAAGTATGTCGATCACCGTCGATTAGCCACGTGACGAATAGCAACGGTAGCCTCCGGTGGGGCATGGTATATCTTCTTGTATCAAGTTAGTGTTGATTTTCGACATATGTTCAATGGGTACTTTTAACACGTGCGTATCACAGCACTCGGAGGTAGCATCATTCTAGCTAGAAATCATTCCTGATTGCTTTTCTTGAGCGATTTTCCGACCACTGTTCTGAATTACATCCTTAAAATAATTTTATAATACTATAACTTCTCGAAGTTTCGACTGCATCGTTTAAAATAACTTAAACAGCCTAATTTTAAAGTACTCTTAAATTTACCCAACACCATACTTGATGAAAAAAACTGAAATTATAATTGTATAATCAATCACGCTTCATATGTTCCGTGCTATACACACCAAGTTTTTGGCTCTCAAGGTCCTTGAGTCTATAAGAACTAGACCCCAGCTTTTTAACAACCACGCACTTTATGAAGGATGGACCTAGCTTCGATGAATAGCCCTTTGCAGCATCTGATAGAGTGAAATTTTTGCGCCACACTATATCTCCTTCAGCATACGAAATAGGCCTTGCTCTGAGATCATACCGAGTTTTATTTGTAGCGTAGGCCTTGGCGATATTTGCCTTCACGGTTGTCCTTATTTCATTTAGTTTTTCTAATCCTCTTAAAGGGTTAGTACTATCAATAGATTTGTTTAGAGAATTATCTGTTCGCATTTCACACCCAAAATTCAAAAAATAAGGGGTATACTTGGTTGATTCATGGGTTGAGGTGTTAATAGCACATACAATTTCTTGCAAATATTTATCCCACTCCCTTTGGTCAGATTGAAGCAGGCTTTTTATGGAGGTTCCGATGATTTGATTTGTACGCTCTGTGGGGTTAGATTGGGGATGGTAAAAAGAATTTTTCCAATGCTTGATGTTATGTTGAGCTAGAAGATTAATAAAACACTGCGAAATGAACTGTTTACCGTTATCTGTTATTGCAATTTCCGGAGTTCCAAATTTCAATAAAATCTCCTCGCGGAAAAAGGACACTACATTCGCGGCGGTTGCTGCACGATAGGGCTTAGCGATGACCCATTTGGTAAACCAATCGGTGGCTACGAGTAAGACCGAATTTCCCGATTTTGAACGCGGAAAATGTGTAACATAATCAAGTGAGATTACTTGAAATGGATAATCGGATGGTTTTTGCGCGCCCATTGGAGCAACTTCATTTCTATTTGTAGGCTTAGCACTTTTGCAACTATCACACTTCCTCACATAATTCTTCACATCGCGTGACAGTCCCGGCCAATAATAGTGTTGCCACAATCTTTGCGTTGTTTTACGTATACCAAGATGACAACCGGTAGTAGTATCGTGAAAATTATGTAAAAGAGTGGACCTATTCGTTACTGGTACTACAATTTTCCAAGCTAGACTCTCATCCGGAGTCTTAAGAGGCTCGTAACGCTGTAAATAGTCGTCTACAACACGATACTGTGGAAAGTCCTTCGGAGAACTCTGAACCTTTTTCAACAGTGCCTCGTACCATCCATCATTTCTATCAAGATCAATCGAAACTGTGGCCAATTCCTCTGCAACGCCAGTAGTTTCGTTCGGTATACGCGATAAAGCATCCGGAACAATATTAAGGGAACCCTTCCGATACTGGATATCGAAATCGTAAGCGGCCAAACGTAACGCCCATCGAGCCAATCTTCCGTACGGATCTTTAAGATTCTTCAAGCACGTTAAGGCTTTATGGTCCGTGCAAACAGTGAAATGCGAGCCCTCCACATAGTGTCTAAAATGCTCTATTGCTTTAATGACCGCCAAGCACTCTTTTTCAGAAGCACTATAATTTTTTTGAGCCCCGGTCAATTTTTTACTCATGAATGCTACCGCCCGCTCATTATCACCCACACCTTGGCAGAGAACCGCCCCTATCGCAAACCCACTGGCATCGCATTCTATTCGGAACGGTTTGGAATAATCCGGGACAGATAAGACCGCAGACGATATCAAGGCAGACTTCAGAAGAGAAAAAGCGTTCTCGGCTTCAGCTGTCCAGGTGAATTTTTGAGCCTTTTTGATGAGGTTTGTGAGTGGCGTACAAATAGTCGCGTATTGGGGAATAAAACGACGATAATACCCTGTCATTCCTAAAAAACGCCTTACTTCTGTTATAGAACGCGGTATTGGGTAGTTGACCACCGTTGACACCTTATCCGGATCAGTATGCACTCCTTCTTCATCCAGTACGTATCCGAGATATTTAACACTAGGAGCACAAAAAGCTGATTTTTCTCTATTGACTGTTATTCCCGAGTTTTTAAGTCGACTACCAACTACAACGAGCATTCTAATGTGTTCTTCAAATGTTTCAGTCGCTATTAAAATGTCATCTAAAAATGTCCAAACTTTCGGCTGCAGATCATGTCCTAATATTCTGGCAACAGCGCGGCTCATGCAAGCTGGAGCGTTGGTCAATCCAAAGGCCATAACCTTGAATTGAAATAAGCCTCTTCCAGGAACGGTAAAGGCTGTCTTGCAACGGTCTGATTCTTTAAGAGGTATTTGCCAGAAACTATCACTCAAGTCCAAAGTTGTAAGGTACTTAGTTCCCTCTATTTTACTAAAGATATCTTCAATAAACGGCAATGGAAACGCATCTTTTCTGGTAACTTCGTTGAGCTTACGTGAATCGAGGCACAGACGTACTTTTCCATTTTTCTTAGGCACACATACAATGGGATTATTCCAAGAACTCGACGAAGCTTCGACAACCCCTAAGCTGATCATCCTGTCTAACTCTTGATGCATTAATTTCAGGCGGTGATTTGAAACAGGATAATACCTTTGTTTTATAGGTTTGGCATTTCCCGTATCTATCTCGTGTTCAATTACAGAAGTTCTTCCCAGTTTTCCCTCATCCGTGAAAGGAAAAAGGCCGATAGTCTGCTCTAGCACCCCTTGTTGTAACTCCGAGAGAACCCTTGGTTGAACTTGACGTGGAGCCGAATCTTCTATTGATAGAGTATCACAAAAACACGGGCGGATACTGAAAGCATTCCAAAAATCGATACCCAATATAAGCGGCTTAGATATTGACGGAACCAAATGAACAGGGAGAACTCTTACGACACCATCAACTTCAAACGGAACATTCAAGGAGGAAATAGAAGAATGTTTGGTTCCATCCGCTGTAGCAACCACTAGATTCGACGGAAATTCTTGAAGCTCAAGCTGCCTCAACCGCCAGTCCTCATGTGAGCCTGCAATAGTCACACTAGCTCCTGAATCAAGCAAACCTATAAAAGTCTTACCAAAACTTTGACGGATAGATAAGGACGTTCATCCCCATTTGCTCCTACCGAGATAGTACACACCCCGGAATCAAGCTTCTCATTAATGCTCTCTTGATTGGAAGTACAAGAATCGTCACTCGATAAGTCGGAATTGGAATCGGTATTCTCACTATCTGACTCTTCAACATCTACTTTTGAAACCTGTAACGACTTACTGCAACAAGGAACTTGATCCTGTTGATTCAATGATCGGGGGAGATTATCTGAGGAAATGTGGTTAGGAGAAAGCGCACATGCGAAACTACAGCAATCCTCAGTTACTGCAATTTCGCTTGCTCGTTTCCCGAATCCGGCCGATGTTGGTCTTTATTAGGACAATTCCTAACTGTTGTGTCTTTTTGACCACATTTGTAGCAAATAAGGCTCTCTCGAGGGAAGGGACACTGCTGCAAAAAGTGTTCATTAGACCCACAGTTCCAGCAATTTCGGATTCTGGTTGAAGGCTGTTCAGTACTAGCAGACGTAGAAGTTGCTTTATCAACCTTGTGTGGTGTGTGCTTTGCATGTCTCAAAAAATCAATTTCATAAGTATCAGCCGGATTTTCCATATCTAAACTAACCTTGACTTGGTCGTCCAATACATTTATCGCTCGAGAACGGCTAGGAGCCGAAAGAGAAGGTTCAAGCAAGCATTGAAAAGGCATCCTACGAACGAACTTCCGCCTATCCATTAAAAACTTAGCCGATTCAATTTTCCTGCAAAGATCTACTAATTCTTGAACTGTTCTTGGATCATGCGTAACTACTTTTTCGAAGTAAAATTGATTAAGATTTTTGCGTAAGTAAAACAACTGTTGAGTTTCACTAAAAGGAACTGAAATCCACCGGAAAAGAAGAGACATGGCAGAATTGTATGAAGCAAAAGATTCTTCTTCGCCTTGCAACCGCGTATCAATTTCTTGAAGGAGAAGCTCGTCGTAGTGAGGCGGCAAATATTGTTCCCTAAACTTTTTTTGAAAATCTCTCCATGAACGGAACCCATAATACTTCTCGCGATACCAACGCAAAGCAGATCCATGCAAGAGATGGAAAACTGAGGACAACATATCCTGATCAGGGACCTTTTCCGCGTTCTGCAAAATAGAAACCGAGTCCAAAAAATCGTTGGCGCTCAAACCACCTTCCCCGGAGAAACTAATTTTACATTGGTGAACGGGTTTACCATTAGATCGTGTTTGAGATGAAATTGAATTGCTAAGAACCGAAAAATCATTGCCCCGGGGACGATTGCCCTCCCGATTAAGAAAACTTTCAATGTTGTTGATGGAATTGCTAAGTTTTTCCAATTTTTGAGTTAATGATTCAACTTCATTCCTACTTACCTCACCAATTCCCCGCGATTGTTCGTCAGACGTTGTTTCAAAAATAACGTTTCTATTGCGCAATCCGTCGCCTAAAAATGTACCTTGCACGCGTTTCTCACAGGTCCTGTCGTAAGTCGTAGAATTAGCACAAAATCTAGTTTTTCTAACTGCGCCAGTGTTACGCACCGGAGTTCTGAGAACCGAATCATAAGGGGGTAATTCGTCATCATCTTCCACTAGAACTTCTTCGTTAAACTTATTCATTAATTGATTAACTCGTTTTTCTAAATCCCCGACCGTTCTGTCTAACTTATCGTCCGTTACTGTAACCACATCACTCACATCTAGAGCAGCGGCACCGAACTCCTCTGGAAAATTTCGTTCCAAGTCCTCCGCAAGGCAAGTAATTTGAATGCATAATGTTTCTCTATCCCGTATCACAACATCATCGTCAGACAAAATTCGAGATGCGCGCTGTTGTAAATGGTACAGCTGTGATATGAATGGTTTAACTTTCGCGAAATCTTTAAGTACCACAGCCTCATATAAACACGGTATCAATTCTTCTAAATATTGACGCAACAAACGGATTTCTTTTTCAAAATTGGTACAAACCTCTGCTTTAGGAGTAATAATTTCTCCTCTCTGTTCCTTTATTATAGTTTGATTCAAAATTCTAATCCTCAAACCATCATTAAAAGATTTTGAAATTTTCCGTATTGAGCATTCGTAATCGAACTGCTCCGGAAATAAATCCGTGACAATCATAGACATCATTTGATTGTATGTGTGAAACCCCAATAGAAACACAATATTGATTCCAAATTTAATAATACTACAAGAAATAAAAAGAAAAAATGACTTACCAAAATTTTCAGAATTTGCTTTTATTTTAAATATCGCCACACTTGATCACAATAATTTTTAAATTGCCAGCAATCTTTAAAAACACTTCCAATCAACTGCAAGAAACACCCATAAATAAATCAGAAACAAAACTGAAAAAAAATAAACCCAGGTTATCAACACTTCGCCTTTCCCACACACATCAACTCTTCTTCTTTAACTGGTTTGGCTATTTCTTTCCACTAATATTTCCAAAAATCACAAATCAATAACAAAATATTATTGTAATCCACTAATACCGACTCTAAGGATCAGGCTGTATTACAAAAATGCACAAATATTTTTACCAAAAAATAAAAGTAAATCCCAAAACACTATTCCGAACTTCTCGAACACGTAATCAACTCGAACCGAACCCGAACCGCACCCAACCGAGGAGTAGAATGAACTGAATTGCTGATGTTTACACACGATGAACGTTGCGGGTACTCACTCTCTGTGTTCGGATACTTTCAAGTGATCTGATGATGGACCTCGCTATAATAGAGCAGTAGAATAAATATCTCCAGCCGGAATCTAAATGCAATGCTCAGCTTCTCCACTTCGATGTTTTAAGAGCTGATTCTGGGAAGGATCTCTTTCTAAGAGCAATGAAATGAATATCGAAAGGAATTTGAATCTTAATTCAAAGCTCCGCAACTTAAATGCTATAAAAACCAAACTGAACTTCCTGAAAACAATTCAAAAATAAGCCTACTTGTCGGGCGCCAAATGTACCGTCTCGATTTCCTTCGGAGTCCGAAATTGAAACAAGACGATATAACTCTCAAAAATCAACAGTCACTGATTTTAATCAGGACCGAATCCCACTTTGTGCTAAAGGAAAGTAAATATTTCTTAGCAAAATTGCGTAGTTCAACTTAACAGCACTTAAGCGCCAACAACTAAAAAAAGTTGATGTGCTGAAGTCGCTTAAAACCCGGACTTTCTTCCCAGGGGTGGGCTTCCAAAGAAGACTTAACAAAATGGGGTTGGCGAAATGAGGGAAGTTTGTGTAGGTACACGAACTTAGTCGCCGCACAATATCCGTAGTACTCCGTAGCATAAAAAGACCAAACACAATGCTTAAAAAGAACTTCACAAAGGTAACTAAAATGCAACTTACCGGTAAAATCGTCC
>NC_073693.1:328564551-328642791 GCF_029784155.1 Uranotaenia lowii
AGACAGACAGACAGACAGACAGACAGACAGACAGACAGACAGACAGACAGACAGACAGACAGACAGACAGACAGACAGACAGACAGACAGACAGACAGACAGACAGACAGACAGACAGACAGACAGACAGACAGACAGACAGACAGACAGACAGACAGACAGACAGACAGACAGACAGACAGACAGACAGACAGACAGACAGACAGACAGACAGACAGACAGACAGACAGACAGACAGACAGACAGACAGACAGACAGACAGACAGACAGACAGACAGACAGACAGACAGACAGACAGACAGACAGACAGACAGACAGACAGACAGACAGACAGACAGACAGACAGACAGACAGACAGACAGACAGACAGACAGACAGACAGACAGACAGACAGACAGACAGACAGACAGACAGACAGACAGACAGACAGACAGACAGACAGACAGACAGACAGACAGACAGACAGACAGACAGACAGACAGACAGACAGACAGACAGACAGACAGACAGACAGACAGACAGACAGACAGACAGACAGACAGACAGACAGACAGACAGACAGACAGACAGACAGACAGACAGACAGACAGACAGACAGACAGACAGACAGACAGACAGACAGACAGACAGACAGACAGACAGACAGACAGACAGACAGACAGACAGACAGACAGACAGACAGACAGACAGACAGACAGACAGACAGACAGACAGACAGACAGACAGACAGACAGACAGACAGACAGACAGACAGACAGACAGACAGACAGACAGACAGACAGACAGACAGACAGACAGACAGACAGACAGACAGACAGACAGACAGACAGACAGACAGACAGACAGACAGACAGACAGACAGACAGACAGACAGACAGACAGACAGACAGACAGACAGACAGACAGACAGACAGACAGACAGACAGACAGACAGACAGACAGACAGACAGACAGACAGACAGACAGACAGACAGACAGACAGACAGACAGACAGACAGACAGACAGACAGACAGACAGACAGACAGACAGACAGACAGACAGACAGACAGACAGACAGACAGACAGACAGACAGACAGACAGACAGACAGACAGACAGACAGACAGACAGACAGACAGACAGACAGACAGACAGACAGACAGACAGACAGACAGACAGACAGACAGACAGACAGACAGACAGACAGACAGACAGACAGACAGACAGACAGACAGACAGACAGACAGACAGACAGACAGACAGACAGACAGACAGACATGTATTTTGGTCAAATGAACCAAATTGTGAAAAAAAATCAAATTGCAAATATTTCTAAATAAATTCAGACAAAATCCATTCACATCTTATTAACACAATGATAACACAGATGTAATTTTACCAAATCTACAAATTTTCACAAATCTAAATAATAAAATAAATATCTAACCAAATTTGTTCAAAATTTTACAACTCATAACTCAGACAGACAGACAGACAGACAGACAGACAGACAGACAGACAGACAGACAGACAGACAGACAGACAGACAGACAGACAGACAGACAGACAGACAGACAGACAGACAGACAGACAGACAGACAGACAGACAGACAGACAGACAGACAGACAGACAGACAGACAGACAGACAGACAGACAGACAGACAGACAGACAGACAGACAGACAGACAGACAGACAGACAGACAGACAGACAGACAGACAGACAGACAGACAGACAGACAGACAGACAGACAGACAGACAGACAGACAGACAGACAGACAGACAGACAGACAGACAGACAGACAGACAGACAGACAGACAGACAGACAGACAGACAGACAGACAGACAGACAGACAGACAGACAGACAGACAGACAGACAGACAGACAGACAGACAGACAGACAGACAGACAGACAGACAGACAGACAGACAGACAGACAGACAGACAGACAGACAGACAGACAGACAGACAGACAGACAGACAGACAGACAGACAGACAGACAGACAGACAGACAGACAGACAGACAGACAGACAGACAGACAGACAGACAGACAGACAGACAGACAGACAGACAGACAGACAGACAGACAGACAGACAGACAGACAGACAGACAGACAGACAGACAGACAGACAGACAGACAGACAGACAGACAGACAGACAGACAGACAGACAGACAGACAGACAGACAGACAGACAGACAGACAGACAGACAGACAGACAGACAGACAGACAGACAGACAGACAGACAGACAGACAGACAGACAGACAGACAGACAGACAGACAGACAGACAGACAGACAGACAGACAGACAGACAGACAGACAGACAGACAGACAGACAGACAGACAGACAGACAGACAGACAGACAGACAGACAGACAGACAGACAGACAGACAGACAGACAGACAGACAGACAGACAGACAGACAGACAGACAGACAGACAGACAGACAGACAGACAGACAGACAGACAGACAGACAGACAGACAGACAGACAGACAGACAGACAGACAGACAGACAGACAGACAGACAGACAGACAGACAGACAGACAGACAGACAGACAGACAGACAGACAGACAGACAGACAGACAGACAGACAGACAGACAGACAGACAGACAGACAGACAGACAGACAGACAGACAGACAGACAGACAGACAGACAGACAGACAGACAGACAGACAGACAGACAGACAGACAGACAGACAGACAGACAGACAGACAGACAGACAGACAGACAGACAGACAGACAGACAGACAGACAGACAGACAGACAGACAGACAGACAGACAGACAGACAGACAGACAGACAGACAGACAGACAGACAGACAGACAGACAGACAGACATGTATTTTGGTCAAATGAACCAAATTGTGAAAAAAATTCAAATTGCAAATATTTCTAAATAAATTCAGACAAAATCCATTCACATCTTATTAACACAATGATAACACAGATGTAATTTTACCAAATCTACAAATTTTCACAAATCTAAATAATAAAATAAATATCTAACCAAATTTGTTCAAAATTTTACAACTCATAAAATGTACCTATGTATGCTTTCTCTCTAAATTTTCTTAATTGCCTTCATTAATCTTTTTGATAACTTTATATCGTAGATTTTCTCAAAGGTTCAATGAGAGCTAAATAAATTCTCCGGGCTATTAGTTTCTTATTAAGATCGCAACTTTATCTGAACCCACCAGCTATAGCCAAAATCGATTTATGATCACGAAGTTCGACTCCCCAGGGGGCCGAAACTTTTCCATACCTTTCTGCGAACGCAAAAAATCCACCCGATTGCACCCAACCACACCCATCAGCTCCACCGACACTCATCGCACTCTCGTTCGATGAAAGAGTCATAATAATCAGCACCAGAAGGCAATTTCCCGGATAAACCGAGAAAACCACGCCGGAAAATAACCATAACCTCATCAGATGAAACCCCGCGCAGATGAACCGTTATTGTTCCATATGTGCCGAAGCCAACGCCAAAGTATGTTTTCAAATTTGATTAATCGTGCAAAGGTCGTTTCGGAATAGCACCATACTATGCGAGGCGCGTGTGTTTGTACACATCAGAATGGATTTTGCCATTGACGGAAAGTCTAGAAAGAGAGCCAGAAGCTAATATTTAACGGGGGAAAAGACCCATCGAGGGGATCAGAAATAGGGAGCTCCCGGGAGCGACAATCGCTTCGTTTAACGCGTTCATTAATCAAATTAATTTCGCACCATTTCCCATGAAGCTGAGCGACGATCCTGAGCGTGCGGTAATAAAATAACATAATAATCTTCACCTGCCCCCTGAAGATGACTCAAAAGGGAGATGGAAAGGTGTGGAAATCAGCTAATTTAAACCTGTCGTTAAGAGATAATTGCATGCATAAGCAGCTCTCGTGATTAAAACGCCAATTTTAGCATATTTTATTGTCATCTTGAAGTAATTTTGGAATAACGTTATTTGATCTCGATTATATCTCTCAAGTTATAGCGTTTTACTTTTGTTTTTAATTATAGGGTCAAAATTCCAATACTAAAAACGAAAGTGCCGAATTGATTTTTTAATGAAGATATTTCTCAAATTGAATCGAAAAAAAAACTGATCTTAAAGCTAGATCACAGAAAATTAAATATAAAAAAATACAGTTTAAGAGGTTGATTAAAAGACACAACTGGTCTTCGACTTTGACGAAATAACTTCGGTAAAGTTTAAACCAACTTCAACTTCAAGAAGTATCAGGTACAGCTGAGATATCTGGTTCTGGATCAGGAGCAAGGTCATAACCCTTATCATCATCCTTATCCTAATCTTCTAACTTATTTTCGAGATCTTATTCTCAACCTGATCCTGATCCCAATCCTTATTTTGATCCTGATCTTTATTCCAGTCTTAATCCTGAACTAAATTATATTCCTGATGCTGATTTTTTTCCTTATTTTGATCCTGATTCTTATCCTAAGTCAGAACATGATTTTTATCTTTTTCTTGGTCCTAATCTATCACGATCTTGATTCAGATCCGAAGCCTGATTCTGTTAGTGATACTCCTCATACTAATCCCTGTTTCAGAATGACATTCTCCTTGTCCAGAGCTTGAATCATGATCATGATCATATCCTATCTCGAGTCAGATCTTGATCGTGGCCGACCCTGACCACGTTCCTATCTCATATTTTGATCTGCAATGGATTCATATTCCGTAATCTGATTTTTATCCAGATCCTGATCTTGATTCTGATCGTGATCCCTATCCTTAAGTTGCTCTAAAGGGAAATTTTGTAATTGAAAAATTCTCTTGCCGTTATACTCGTTCTTGAATTTCAATTCAAACCCTACGGAAGTGTAGTAATACAATCAACAGTTTTTCTATCAGCAATCCTAGTTTATCTTGATAAAAATGTGCCAGCAAACATGAAATCATATCAGAAACGATAACTTAAGTCGTTTACAATGGTGTTGCGGATCGCAATTCTTACTGTATAATGAAAAAGTCGTATAAAATGTCGCCTGAAGTCAGTTATAGTCGGATATGATAGGAAGTCCGCCTTGTTTGTAATTTTTGAATCGATTTTGCTCCCGTGCGGGCTTCAAGTGAGTAAATCATCGTCATTTTCTTTCTGCAACCAGAAAAGCATCGAGATGGCTAAAAATCAGATGGGAATTGCAAGTGAGAGAACTGGAAAATATTATCACTAGCTTGCGTTGCAAGATTTTTTGTTTCTTTTTTTTAGCAGGGAAAAGCCCTTGGAAGTGTGAGTAAATCATCGTCATTTTCTTTCTGCAACCAGAAAAGCATCGAGATGGCTGAAAATCAGATGGGAATCGAGTTATATTGTCCAGTGAGAGAACTGGAAAATATTATCACTAGCCTGCGTTGCCAGATGTTTTTTTCTTTTTTTTAGCGGGGAAAAGCCCTTGGGAGTGTAGCTATTAACTTGCAGGGCACTTTTCTCAAAGGCATTAAACCTCCTCATCACTTTATCATAACACTTTTTTTAAATGATTTTTTACAATATTTGGTTAACAAACCTTAGGTAGACTAAAAACGAAAAATATACTGATTTTGGCAAAATGAAACTTGATGACCTTTTTTCGGGTCGTCAGGTAGAATTTTCGTTTATCCGCAGAATCCCTATAATTTTTTCGCTAATCCATAAAAAATCGGTAGAAAATACTAACAATTCGTAGATTTCGAGCATCGATCCGGTTCGTAGAAATTCTGAAATCCGTAGATCTGGCAACGCTGTCGCTGGCAACGATTAGAAGGCTATGAGAATAAAATCTTGCGCTCTCTTGCATTCTTCCGATAAGTACGAATAAGGAGTCAGATAGCGCCCTATGGGTGTACTTTTCGTCGCTTTAGAAACAAATTAAATTGATGTAGGGTGATTTGCCAATCGTTGTCCACTTACCCATTGAAGCACAGCATGACTTTAATTGTCAATATTTCAGCTGTTTTTCAACTTTTTCCCGAAAATAATACTGAATCATGTTAATTGGAATGTTTACTGATGAATTGAGGCGTTTTACGATATTTTCTGCTGTAAAATATGCATCTACCCACAGTTTTAATTCTTCTAGTTTTTTTTCGCACGATTCTTGTGCGAAACAAAACCTTAAGATTCCTTCTACGGCAAATAAGGTTTTATGTCAGAACAATAATTTTTCGTATCGGGTTTCTTTACGAAACGTTTGTTGGACAATTTTAACACCATGATTTTGGAGAAAAATTACGATCCACACATAACCAGAAAAAATGTCGGATCGTGCAACAATTGGTCCGCTCAATCTCCTTCTGTCTCATTGTTGTAAATAAGTCCACTGCAAGATTTGTATGGGAGTTTCAAATTTATTAATTGTATACCTCCAAAAACTTTGCTTGGTTGTTTGTACTGCCACAAATAGAAATAATTTTTTTGGAAAATTCAGGACTCAATAAATTAGTTCTGAATTAGCGCAACGTGGTTTGAAAAATTTCCATACAAAAATCACCAGAGATGTACTAAAAATTCAAAAACTTCATTTTTTGATTTTTGAAATATTTTTTTGGTTCTTAGTTCATGTAATAAATTTTATGTGAACAAAAACAAATCCTAACTTGTACTTCAGAAATTATATTTGTTGTCATAGATAAAATTCTAAATTAAAAATTTGGTGTTTTTGTTTGCTCATTTGAAAGCTGTTCAACCGTAGGATAGAGATAAAAATCGTTATTAACTGCTTTTCATAGCCAATGAGTTTATTGATTTATAAAATTTTCGCAAAACCAAGTCATGAAATTATTGAAAGTTCCAGCAATCAAAACATGCAATTTTACAATACTTTTCAATGGATTTGGATTTTTTATTTTGAAATGGTTATAATTTTTTTCGTGAAATACTTTGCATCTCCTCATGTTGACAAAAAAAATTAAACTTTAGAATAGGTAAAATCAAAAATTTCTTCTTTCACTATTTAACTATTAATTTTAGTAATTTATGTGCTCAAATTTACTGTTTTCCACTCAAAATTTTCATATGCACACAATGTTGATTTTCAATAATTCAACATTTATTCAAAAACGCTTCATATTTTCATGAAAATATTTTTATTTTATTTCCATGAAATTATTAATTTAGTTGAAAAACATATCTATGTATTAAAAAGTCGGACAACTTGCAATATCCGAAAGGTGTCAAAGTCACTTAAACTGCTGTGGCTTTGAAGGACTACTTTTTTATCAGATTTATTTTGAAATCTTTTATCCCGACCTTTCACTTAACATTTTATGCAAGATATCTAAAGTTTGTTCTAAGAATCCTGTTTCCCAAGCTTCGAGACGAGAAATCTTAAAGAAATGTATTTCATGTCAACAGATAAATAAACAGTCATAACTTCTTGAAACTTAATTTGATCAAAACAGTTTTTCAGCCGGAAATTTTTTTTGGAAGGATTGCAATGTGAAATGAATGTTTCTTGGAGATTTACGACAGGCTTCAGAAGTTACATTTATTACAAATAGTCCCACTTTCATGAAAAAGATATTCAAGAAAAACTCATTTTTTGAAAAGATATATTCAATAAATCAGATGAACGATCTGAAATTTTGGGCGTGGTTGAGTGCATTTTTAAGCTTTAAATAGATATTCATTATGTAAATATCGAACGATTTCCAAGCGAGTCCTAAAACAATTATTTAAAAAAATCCTATTTTCTTCACAGGAGTAGAGGGGCGCAAAATAGATCCTTTTATCCTTTCACCTGTAAATGGGTAGTTTAAAAAAAGTTTTAAATACCTTTTAGTTCCATCTATGGGATTTCAATGAAACAAAATTTAGGACATATAACGAAAAAGCTCAATACTGGGCAAATAAAGTCAAATAACACTTCACTCAGATGGCTCCGGTTAAATTCAGCCGCAGATTTGAGTTTCTGAGGAAATTTCACGTGTAAAAAATGATATTTCATACTTTCAAACCGGCGGCTTCGTGTTTTTTTTTTCATTTTTTGTCCGAATTTTCCCATTGTGCATTGAACGGTTTATATGGAAGACCCCCCCTCAAAAGAGGCCGCCTCCAAATTGGATTTCATTTGAACTAGAAGTTCTCATTATAAGTTTCCGTGACGATTATCAGCATCTTTAAATATATAATGGCTGAGCCTTAAGAAGGTTTTTAAAATGTTCAATCATTGGAAAAAATCGGACAATATTAGGCACGATGTAAATTTTGCCTGTGCAACTATTAGGCACAGACAAGCTGTTTTAAATGATTTTTTTTAATTTTTATGTCATCTTTTTCGATCACTTAAACTTTTGGATCCTGGTGACCAATCCTGTATGAGTGCAACCGACAAAAAAAATCGAATGAATTCGATTAAAATGACTAAAATACAGCATAGAAACCAAAATCATGTGCTTAGCTGTTCAACGATTGGCAAATCACCCTATGTATATTGCCTTCACTTTGGTAAGTAAATGCTGTTTTTTCAACTTTCGTACGATCATTCAATAATGTATATGCAACGTATATCAAAACAGCATCTGAATATAGCTAAAAAAATGTTTACTGGGGTGCGTCTTAAATTCTAAGTTATTTTCGTACCTCTGACCCCTGCACTTTGCGGGTTTGAGGCGGAAAAAGTCAACAACTAGCAGACTGAGTCGATTTGGGGTAATTGTTAAATTTATCTAAACCTGGGGTCTTTAAAGCTTCATTTTGTTTCTAAACTCATTAAAGTTTTTTTGCGGAATTTTGAAGTATTGATTAATGAGCTTTGGACTTTTATGATTGTTTGTGAAAATTGAATATTTTGTTCTGAAAAATCATCATCATTTTGTTTGTGCTCTGAAACCGAGCCCGCTCATGGGTTTTGTGCCAAATTCATTCATTAAAGAATCGGGCTTAAAAAACAAGTAAAATTTTATATTTATTTACCAAAACACATTGCCTGAAAATTTAAGGTAGGTATATCTAATATATACCCTTTTTAAAAGCTTTCAAGTGAACAGTTTTAAATAATGACATACAAAATTGATCCACAATAAAAATGAGTACATACATTGATTAACACATTTTTAAAAAGTCAAGTACATTGAAGCTTTGTACAAAAAGTCCTGAATTTTCTTTAACTGTTTTTCACTTGAGGGATCTGATTTTTGGTCCAAACAATTCAATGAAAGAGTTTCCAGGCACCTTCAAGCGCCGTTTTCAGAGTTATAGTATAATAAGGCTTGAAATAATCATCATAATGGATTTTTAAAGGGCCGGATTAAGCCATCGGGATGCCCGAAACAATTTTTTCGGAGGGTCTTTTTTTAATGTGCCAACTAATCGAAAATGAAAAGTCTTACAAGAGCTGATAATTTCAAAATTCGATTCGAAATTAGATTTCAAAATATTTTTCTTTTATCGTTGATAGCTTCATTGAAAGCAGGATAAAGATTCCTCTCATAAAAATTTTTAAAAATTAAGATTTCAGACTTATAGAATTCAAATAAAAAAAACAAAAGAAGTAAATTCAATTTCTAAGGAGATACAGATATAAGGGTTCAAGATTATTATCCGATGTTATTTAAAACCACAATTCAGTGTTTCAAATTAAAATAATATTATCAAATCAATATTTGAGAAACAAATTATGCAATTCATTTTCAAACTTGAAAAACAAAGTTGCACTCAGAAGGAATTATAAAATTTTTAATTTAATACAAAATTTAAATTTTACTTCAATTTTATATTCATAAACACAAAAAAAAGTTTTTATCTAATGTGTTGAAATTTTAAAAATGTGATGTGGATTGTAAATTTCACATCAAATATTGGAAACATACAATCTGATGTAAATTAAATTTTAAAACACATAATCACCCAAGCAACAATTTAAGTTTCATAAGGTTCTACAAGTACGCTATAAATCTTTTCCGAAAATCAATTTGAAGTTTTATAACTCCCTAAAAAGCACTTATAGAACACCTATATGATAAAAAAGGCCCTACTACAGGAGGTCGTGAAGAGCAAATTATAAAACCGTTATGAAACAACACAGTTATATAAGGACTTCAAACAGATAATTTTCTGAATAATTAAATCTTGATAAATGTTTTTCAGAACTTTGCAGTTTTGCAAAAGAATATGTGAAGTATTTTATTAAACCTAATTGTTTTCCGTCAGATAAAAAGTAGGATTTTACGATTATTTTCCATGTTGTATATTTATTTGTATCATTTGATGAATAAATTGAGCCAAGAGTTTTTTTTACCATAATACAAAGTGCTAAATATGATGCGAATAAAAAAAAATCGGATAATTTTTCAAAAAACTAGAAAATAATTAAGACCCTTGCGGAATATGAAGAAAATATAGCTTGTATTTTAAATACCTATATTTCATATAGCTTTCTTAAAATCGTTAATTGCTTCAAATTAATTTTTTGATATGAGTTGATACTAATCAAACATTTAAATACAATATTCATCGGGTAATGACGATAAAAATCAAAGTGAAAATTAAAAAAAAAGAAACAAAATAATCCATTATTCTCGTTTTCTATCTTTAAAATGGCTTCCAGCGATTATCCGCGCATTGTTTTATTCAATTCAACTATAAATACTTATTTTCTTAATAAATGGGCTTAAAAGAATTGTTTTTCTTGAGAAATACTATCGATTCTTAACCAACACTTGCTGTCATTTGTGAAGACGGATCTTAGTTTTTATAGACTTGATAAAATGCTTATTGATTTTTCCCAGTGTTGTTCGATTGTCAAAAATAAACAAAACAAACACATTCGCTGACCAAATTACTTTTTGTGTCCGATCAAAGTTTTATCGAATCTGCAGGTGAGTCAAAATTTTATTCTAAGTGCATTAGGATCAAAATTAAAAGTCTTCACTGTTCCACAGAATGCCATTCAAAGTAGTGCAGACTATCGAAGGAGGAGAAAATTGCCTCTGCGTTGTTCCAAGCGGTTGGGAAAAAGGAGGAATTCTTAGATGGCCTCTAAAAAAACATTTAGTAGCTAAGCTGGCGCAACAGGAGTGTTCGGTACCCGCTGCCGAATGGGAATCAATAAATTGTGTCCGAAAACGGGAACTTCAAACCCGCAAGGAAGCTGAACGAGCAATGGAGGCAATGGAGGGACAAGCTGATACGGAAACAGAAAACGAAAGCATGAATCATCAAACCATTCATGAAAACAACTCCACATCACCCGACTTTAACGCTGCTGCCGAACAGCTGTTGATTCCGAGAATCACACAAGAGTCTATTCTTGATACGGTAAGTTTTCATTTGTAACCTCTTTTTTTAATACCACTAATCTTCTTGAATTTTAGTGGCAACTGTCATTTTTAAACATTAACTTATATCTATCCTTTTTGCAGGGCAACGGACAGATGGAAATAGATTATAACAGTATAATCGAACCCGAAATTTTCATTCTTCCGTCTGATACTCCGAATGACTCTGAGAACATGAACAGAGTGCTGGTTCATCTTACGGAGATAAAGGATAACCAGGCGAAACTGTTCCAATCAATCGCGAAACTACAGACCTGTGTGGACGCCATTATGGAATGGAATTGTTCAGTTCCAGGCCCTTCACGCTGCACTGACGACTCGTTAATTTTGACACCGGTAAATTCCGTTGAAGAACTTGTCTCTTTGAATGACGCGTTGAAAGAAACCTCCACTTTTGATCGGTATCTGAAAGGAATGGCATTAGTTTGCGGTACCAGTGGTCGCAGTAATGGGTTAACGTGTAGTTACAAACTTGTCGACCATTTCATGACTCGCGAGTTCTTGCTAAAGTGCTCATGGACCGGAGGATCGCGCAATCCAGTTGATACAAATGTTTCGCAACCATCCGAAAAAGTGGCCTTGAGATATTTTTCAAATTTCCGACGCCTCTTTTTACGATTGATCACCCAAGCTGACAGTTCCTTCTCTGAATTAGAATGTGACAATTTTTTTAAAAGAATTATCAAGAACAGTAAGGCACGCGCAGATCCTAAACAAAGGCCTCAACACCGAAGAACAGACCTACAGGATTGAAGTATAAAGTTACCAAAAATATCAACCCGAGTAATGAAAACTCACCTGTGGATAATTCTATCTAGCACAACGTAATTATTAACTGGTGTGGCCTTGGCAACGTAAGAAAATATAACGTACATAAGGCATCGCGGCGCGTTTTCTCCCAATACACTTTTCCACAAGAAAGACGTGGCATAATACGATTAATATATTGTTAAGTACTCCAATGCCTGTTGCAAATTCACTGATTGATGTCTGTCTAAACTTTGATGTTGTATCAAGCATACTATGTCAAAAAAAAGCGTACATCGTATCATGCCATGAAAATTTGTTTGAGATGTTGAATGCGTCGCGGTGCTTTTTTATTTTATTGCGTCGTTGTTATGACCGCACCTATAATATTGACAACGTATACTTATTTTTCCTTTTAGTTTTTGATAAATACCTATCATTGTTTTGATGTTTGATTCGAAAATGCTTACTGCGATACTTTAGAATACAGTAGAATCTGCTTTTATATTTTTTTTCTTTGCAATGTATTAAAAGGAAAATGATATTAACTTTAAACAAAAAATATTTTTATTTCTGTAAATACATAAAATTAAAGCAAATGAATCATAGGAACGAAAGCATATCTGAAATTATCGTTTAACTCTACACGTACAATTTTGCATTTGATGTCACTTATTTGGAAGGATTGAATTGGTCTTAAAGAGCCATTACTAGAGAAAATATTTATGAAAGAAGATCGTATTGGCTTATCAAAACGATCGTACTTGGATTCGAGGCACTCTCCATACAAAAATATTTCGGTATCTTTCTGTACACAATACCTCATTCCTACAACATCATTGTGTTTAGTCAAAAACCACCGATTTACAGGATCATCTATCAAACAAAAGTTGTCTAAAATAATTTTTGAATACACTTCAACATTTGATTCATCGTTAAAAGTTGTTTTGTAATGTAAGTCTGAAATCTGGTTCTTAAGGATTGGAAAACTATCTGGCATTGTAGATTTATTCACTTTCATCAACTTACTGGACTCACTCATTCGTTTTGCTATTTGCGCCAAAGGTTTATAACCGGATCTCAGTACCCGTTTTATATCGCCTAATTTACTCTCAAATGGGTACGTACTAAAATTTGATAAAACTCCATACTTTCTGACATCGTCTACCAGATGAACCAAGTTATGAACATTACTTGAAATGTAATCTTTTCCATAGATCTTTTTGAATCTCTCTATATATTCTACCAACATTGACTCAGCCAAATCTAACAAATTTTTATATGAGTCGGATGAACAAATAACAATTGAACAAAACAAAATTAAGAAGTGTTCATAAACGGATTCACTTAAAAATGGTTTTAAAATTACAAAAGATAGGTAATAAAAAAAGTTTCTAAACTCTGATCCTTTCCAATACCCTAAGCATTCTAGACCTCTAACAGATCTATGCATTTCTCTGGGTAAACGACAATTTTTTAGTAAACCGGATATATCAGAGATCTGTTTTGCAGTCCATTTAGCTTTAAAATTCCCCAGTTTCCCATCCCTCCAACCAATTAAACACTTTTTCACTATCCCCAAATCTATGAGATGCAGGGAGTCTCCAACGGGAAAATCAGTGATCATATCGATGGGAAGTTGCAATAAAGGCGAATCTATTTTGTGGTGTGATCCATAAAGTTTTTCTCGGAATTCAATGTCGGTTCTTTTTCTACTGATCGTTTGAGGGAAAAAGTTGCAATGTGAATTATAAGAATATTCTCCTACGGTCGTACACCTCAAGCAACCATTTTGTGCATTAAAATTGGCAGTACCTAAAATAAATATAATATTATTTTTAGATTATAAAACATTAACAATCAGCACAAACCTTTAATGTAAGATCTTGCAGGTGAATCACATATAAATCCATCAATTTTTATTGTTATCTTGTGGCCATTTACCATAAGTCCACGCTCCAGAATCGTTCGCATTTCATCCACAAATTGTTTGAGAAATACATCAATGCTCGGCGGCTTTCCTTTCCCGGCATAAATAGCAATAACCAGAGGGTTTATAAATGGCATTTCGTTAATTCTGAACAATATTGGCCAAAGGGAATCTTGCGAACTTTTGAAAATTGGCAAGCCATCTATATTGAACAAAATACTCAGCATGGATGGTTCCTTGATGTATTCGGAAATATCTTCAATGCAGTTTTTAAACCCATAATGCCAATACTCGCCGCCTCCCATTTCATCTATTGACACTATTTGATCCGTCTTCAGCAGGGTCCGTGGATCACGTGGAACTTGGATTCCGAGGTCGTCACTAATGACAGTAAGAAGAGCCTTCAAAGCTTGGTGTGATATTCCGTAAGAAATTGACCATTTTCGGAGACTTTCACGAAAAGCATTGAGTTTTGATGACTGAGGCAGATCCGTGGTGTTATTCAAACCAAAAATCGCAGGAGGATCTTTTTCGATATGATTTACACGGTCATCCGGAATCTCTGATACAGATTGTTCTGGCTCCAACACTTCAAATGAATCGCTACAAATTTGATTCGAACATCTTTCGATAGGGGATCCTTTTATATTCATCAAATTCTGCTTAAGTTTGCGCTTAAAATGCCCACTATTTTTAATTTTTCTCCAAGTTGTTGACATGCTGATAATAAATTTAAAGATAGTTCTCAACACGACGAAAACAAGTATTGATTACTGCACTCGGTTTGTTTACATTTTTTTATTTTCGTTTTTTGCTTTTAACAAGTATTTTATAAAAATAAGAACCTGGTTAAAAACATTCAAGTTTTTATAAAGTCTATTTTCTTTATAATGGGTATTTAGGTGCATTTAAACAGAAAAGTTGCATTCAAAAAATTCAAATGGGATTTTATATAATATTTTTTTTAAGTTTTATGAAGGAGTTTTTAAATTGTTTTATAACCTTCTTCAAGAACCTTATAGATACCTAGAAGATTATTTTTTAAACAGTTTTATAGCGAGTTTCATAAAAGTTTTGTAGCGCTCTTGTAGAGCATTTATATAATTTTCTTGTTGAAATAAACTTTAAAACCATAACTACTCTATAAATGTTCAATAAAACGTCATCGTTTCTCTACAAATCCTTTGAGAATTTAAATTGTTACTTGGGTCAGTCGTTATTAAAAAAAAATCAAATGATTTTCGGAGTTTCAACAAAGATGTCGAGTTACCATTATTTAGAAAACTATGAAACTTAAAAAACAACACAAGACTTGAAAATGTCATTAAAGTAAATCTCCATTTGTATTGAAAACAATTTGAGAATTATATATTGGACCAATTTAAGTAACTAAAGAATTATTTTTTTAAATTGATTTTCGCGAATTTCATTAATGATCAAAAAGCTAATAATAATTTTGCATTATTCATAATTTCACTTATGCTTAAATAGTGATTGTCCGGCTTTACAAATAAAAATCCCATTGGTTTTTTATGTAATCCTCACAAAAAACGGTAAACTTTAAATTTTAGCAATATACCTTACAATTGTGGGTAGATATTCAAGATTTTTCAGCTTTTTTCAGGCATACACGGGGTTCCAAAGTAAAGTGAACAATTGAAAGAAAACTAGAGTTTGGCTGGTCGCCACGATATTGTTAAAAAAGACCTTATTTTCCTGTATTTAAATACAGGAAAAACAGAAAACTCTAGTTGAACTAAATTTTTAAGCTAGCTTTATCTAATTAAGTTTTTGTTTTGAAGTTTGGAAAACGATTTTAACGTTGCTGAGATGCTTCGCTAAAAATATTGAAATTTGTAGTATTATTCCTCAACTCATTTTTGAATTTTTTTTCGAATAATCACTAAATTCTGTATAGATTTCTATGAATTTTGTTCTTAAAAATTGCAAATTATATGCTCAGGTTTTACCAAGTTTCGGAAAAAATGGTTCTGATTTCTCACCCTCCATAAATGCGGGAAAAATTCTGCAATACTCAATCTAGGGTAGGGTTACAATATGTACTTTTTTAAGAGTACATGTATTCTTTTTTGATCGAGAAATGGGCGTACTCTTCATTTTGTGAAACTTTACCAAATGTACTCTTTTTTTAAAAGCATTTGATCTTAAGAACCTTCCATTTTTGAGGTTGTTTCACATCTTATTCTAAAACTACGAAAGGAATTCGACTTACAACAAATTACTTTATCATCTCGTTTTCATTAACATGCGTTTTTAGTCGTAATGGGGGTCAGCAAGATAAGCGCCTTTGAGTACGCAAACAGTAATGAACATGGACACAATTTAGGCAATATGCTTAAATGCGCAAAAATCAGTTTTATTTCTGACACTTTACTTGCGTTATGACATTATGGCAGCAGTGTACGCGTCGATAAAAAAATACTATATTTTATAATGATTTTTTGTGGTTTGCAAGCATAACATCTAAATTCTGATATTTCTTCGAATAATCCAACTTTGGCATAACCTCAATAAATTGACGGAATTTGATTGAACGTAAATATCTCAGTTTCCAATTACAGTAGAACCCCGTTTTTTCGAGGTAAAAGAGGCCTTCTCAGATAATACGAAATATGTACATCCTTTTTCTTCTGTTTTGCATACCATCCATAATTAAATGGATCATGTATCAACCTGATGGCTGGGAGCTCAGGAAAAAACAAGAGTTATACCGTTTCTCCTGACTTTTTTATAAATGATCTCAATTGTACTCTTTTTTGTGTCGCGAGAAATGGTAACCCTACCCTAGGGGCCCCTTAGCTTAAATTCAGGTTAAATTATTCGAGATATTCTTTCAAGGGGCCCTTCTTAGCTGTTAGTTGGTTGGTTTTCGGATTTTTGATTTTTATTTTCAAGTTTCTGTTTCCTTTCCTAGAATTCTAGTACTTGGTTTGATTAAATTAATGTTAATTTCTTTACCCTTAGGTGGGGGGGGGGGGGGGGGTACGGAACAATTGTCTCCAGAGCCCCACCCCCCTCAACACGGCCTTGGGTATACACTAAGAGCAAGTTCAGTGGTGTTGGAAAAAATGGTAGAAATTATGCCACTTTTAGCACATTTTGAAAATTTTGCCATGCAAAAACATTTTCAAGATCTGTGGCCTTCAAGTTTTTTTACATCACGTGTTGTATTTTCACATGCTGTGATGCAAAAACAGCAATATTTCCATCACATTCGGCCGAATTTGAAACAGTGCTGTACAAAAATACAACGCCCAAAGATCTTGAAAACATTAAGTTTTCAAAATGTGCTACAAGTGTCAAAATTTCTATCACTTTTTACCAACACCAGTGAACTTGCTCGAAGGTTGTATAAAATCCGTCCTTAACGTATAGGACTTGAAATACTTTTGCTCAAAATTTTTTGATTCGTTGTTGATTCGTGAGAGCCGTGTAGAAAATCCGCGAAAAACTTAACAAAAAATCCTAGTGGAAATAAAAAAGTTGTAGCTGTTTTGTGTAAAGGGTGATACGGTCAAAATTTGGTCAAGGGAAAACGCGTGTAAATCGGTGAAATGGTTTATTTAAAAAATCAAATTAAATTCTTTTTCAAGTTTAATTAGTATAAAATTCAGGAAAAATATTCAGTTAGGCTTCCGCTTTTCCAAATCCGAATTGCCGGGCCTTACGCTTAACCCCTGCCATCAGATTTTGTACAGCCACCTTGTCCACCTTCTTCGCCGTAGAAAGCCAGTTTACCTTGAACTGCTGCTCGTCCTTAGCAGTTTTTTTGGTCTTCTTTAGTTTCCGCTTGACAATACCCCAGTATTTCTCAATTGGGCGGAGCTCTGGCGTGTTGGGAGGGTTCTTGTCCTTGGGAACCACCTGCACGTTGTTGGCGCCGTACCACTCCATGGCCTTTTTACCGTAATGGCAGATATCAAATCCGGCCAAAACGGTACGGAACAACCGTGTTTCTTCAGGAAAGGCAACAGACGTTTATTCAAACACTCTTTCACGTAAATTTCTTGGTTGACAGTCCCGGAAGCTATAAAAATGCTGCATTTCAAGCCACAGGTATAGATGGCTTGCCAAACCAGATATTTCTTCGCGAACTTTGACAGTTTCATGTGCTTTAAAATGTCTGCTACCTTTCCCCTTCATTTTGCCGTATAAAACTCCTGTCCCGGAAGCTCCTCGTAGTCGGCTTTGACGTAGGTTTCGTCGTCCATTACCACGCAGTCAAACTCCGTCAGCATCGTCGTGTACAGCCTCCGGGATCGCACTTTGGCCGTCGTATTTTGTTTATCATCGCGATTTGGAGTCACTACCTTCTTGTAAGTCGATAGTCCGGCTCGTTTTGTTTCTCGATGCACGGTTGTAGACGATACACCCAGCTTATTTGCGGCATACCATTTCAATATTCTCAAAATTGTCAAAAATGTCAAAATTGTAAATATTGTCAAAATTGTCAAAGCAATAATGATGATGAGGAAATTGGCATCAAAATCTGATGTCTGAGATAAGATTAAAGGATTTAATCTGTTTCAGCCGACTTGATTAGTGAAATTCCTGAATCGTAAACGACCCAACTAGAGGCAGCCATAAATTAACGGACCCAGCTCGTCTGTCAATTTTTTTTCTATGAGGTCCAGTCAGTTGCTACTCATGTCGATGTTGCTAGAGGCAATTTGCAGCATTCACACACCCGTTCCACTCTGAAGTTCTAATTGATTTTGATTGACATTTTCGCTTTATCAGGCTGCTGACAGGCATCAGCCAATAAACTGATCTGCCAGTTTGAACGCTTGTTAGAAGCTTTTCTCACTTCACCCACACACTTCTTCGTTACCGAGAAGCATACATACATATATGAAGGGATGCAAACGCATCGAATATTTCCCCATCAGCAGATGATGATGGAGGTTGTTGGTTATATCGTGTTCCAGAGACTCGAATCGTGTCCAATGAAGCTTCGATGCTGGACTAGAAATGTGGACAAAGTTAAGCGCTAACAGGATCTGTTTTGGACTTATTGACAACCAAAAAATTGGAAATTATTGTGATCGCAACTGTCAAACTAGTTCGTTTCAAAGTAGCAATGATTCAAAGATATGCGACTTTTGGCAGATACACATGTCACCGAATTTTGGTCACGATTGAAAGCTTCATCCCTAACGAAATTCGCTGAACGGACCAAACTCATATGCATAAATTCAAACACTGACTCTGGCCATGACTGAAGCACGTGCCCACGATTGATATGCAAAGTTACATACATCCAACATCGGTCTTCGGGGGCGGCGGGCTGTCAGATGGATGTTGGAATGCATATGACTTGGCAACTAATTCCCTGTGATTTATGTATGTTAGTAGTCACAAGCTGCCTGGTGACATTGAAGGGGTGTTGAAGTGTTCAAATGCAACCCATGTTGTCATCAAAGTTTTATGGGATCCGAATCTGCTGGCATGCTGCGGGAAATTGGAGCACAATTTCACATTTCATAAAATTATTGTAAGTTTAATGTTAAAAAAAAATATTCTAAAAATTGCAGAAATTTTTTTTTCCAGGATTTTAATAGTATCAAGCTTGAGTTTCATTCTGCGAATCCATGGAGAAACAGTATCAATTACCAAATTGCAGAACGGATTTGATGCCTCTAAATCCTTCATTAATTAGTCATCTAAAATCTTGTTTATCAACCGAAAAGCACTTCCGTATATTAAACTGCAGGATTAACAGTTGAGTAGTCAACCAACTAAGCCTTTCGAGCTGGCTTTTAACAGCATCATATTGTGCCAGACTGTTTGCAACTAATTTTATTCTGCTCACGTCATCACTTCAACTTGGGGGCCAACTTCTAGCGAACTGGAAAGTTCAAAACTAAACAACATCCAACAAGAGAAATCTGCATTCCGTAGCTTGTTCGGCCGATACTCTCTCTCCATTATGCACGTTTTTGACCCCTTTCACTTCAACTTTCTGCATTCACCCAGACCCAATCAATGCTGCATCCTGCGACCAGCTTAGTAAAAAAGAATTAATCAACATTTTTTTTCAAGAATAAATTGAACTCAAATTAATCACACTGTTAAAAATTTAAATTGATCTAGAATGTTTTGTAAAAAAGTTTGTTCACATTTTCTATTAAAAAAAACTTTCAAAGCACCTTTGGCGTTAGAAAACAATTATTAGACACAGCTTCAATTGCTTCATGAATTAAATTCTGCTTTATCTTCAGACAGATGGTCGAGTCTGTTGCAATCCAAAAACCTTCATCCTTGCCAGTGTCCGGCTACTGAACTACACGGGTAGGCATTAATTATTCAGCAATTAATTTGCACTATGCAAAGGGGGCAGCCAGGTCAAGAGTTATTGTCCGGTTGAACAAACCCGATCTTCTTCTATTTTAGTTCCAGCTCTGTGAGAGTTTATTTAAACAATATTTCAAACAAGTTTTTAATAAACACAATTAACCTTCAATTTTAATGTAAAAAAAATTAACTAACATTTTTGTCTGTGTCTTGTTACTTTTTTTCAATGGCGACCGTCAAAAATTGATTTATCAGGATAGGCCTCATAGCGGCACGTTATCCAAACATACGGGAAAGTTGTGCTTAGCCTTTTTTTATAAAATATTTCATCATTTACCTGAGAAACCTGAAAAATCTAAAAAAGGAAGAAATAAATTCGATCTATTGAAGATGAAGTAAAGCCTAAGTATCAATTTAGGGATTTTTAGAATTAAAGCTCTATTCCACATTCGACAAGGAATGATAGCATGTCTTTTAAGCTTAATTTCTTAAACTAACATTTGTGTTTGCTGCTTGTGAATTTTTTTCTTTGGCGACCGTCAAAAACTGATTTAACGAGTTTGAAACTGATAACATGTTGGTGTTTGATAAACCTATACAAAAAGGTGACTAGGCATTTTTGGACTGATCTCATAAATCAAGATTTTTGTCAGGTGCTTGACTCGAAACCTATGTCAATTTTTATCAATGAACCTTCAATCAATGTAATATTTATGCGACAATAAACAAAAGTAATAAATAATGCCCAATGCCAAACTGGAAATCAGTTTGTTCGAATTTAAAATAACACATACGTACCAAAACGAACCAAACCAAAAAAAAAAAGCCTTCAATCGGAGTTCGACCCCAGGGTGTGCTAATTGATTGACAAGTTTTCACAATATGTCGGTAGACATTCATAATTAACAATGCCATTGCACTAGAGACCATGTTTATTGTCCATCAATTATTGGCACCACATGAACGGTGGAAGAGATGCAGAAGGACTTTCCTTCCAATTATAGCATTTGGCATATCGTTCAGTATGATTAACAATGTTTGTTATCTGAAATTTCTAGACCATT
The DNA here is from genome assembly GCF_029784155.1 of Uranotaenia lowii. NCBI lineage: Eukaryota > Metazoa > Arthropoda > Insecta > Diptera > Culicidae > Uranotaenia > Uranotaenia lowii. Next base: position 328,585,880 of record NC_073693.1, read on the forward strand.
TGAATGAATTTAGAGGTTTATTTCAAACCAATTTTTTTTCTTATTTATTTTTAAAGAAAATATTATTTTTTGTCTGCCAAAACTAATCTTGCTAAAAACTTTAAAAAACAGCTTAAAATTGACAAATGATAAAGTCTCATGCGATACTTAAAAACTCTTTGCAGCGATTTTTGACGGTCGCCATTATAACAGAATATCTAGCAAATTATAATTATTCTTCACCTGAACGGGTGCCAATCCATAATATAAATCTCTTAACCGAACGACACGGTGCTGTTCTGCTTAAACCTTTTATTTTGTACCATTCATGTTAACGTTTATTGAATTAAAAATCAAAATTAGATGAAACGACTGAACTACAGAAAAACCATTGATAATAAACAATGCAGATTTGACAATTTTGACAATTTTGACAATTTTGACAATTTTGACAATTTTGACAATTTTGACAATTTTGACAATTTTGACAATTTTGACAATTTTGACAATTTTGACAATTTTGACAATTTTGACAATTTTGACAATTTTGACAATTTTGACAATTTTGACAATTTTGACAATTTTGACAATTTTGACCATTTTGACGATATTGACGATTTTGACAATTTTGACAATTTTGACAATTTTAACAATTTTAACAATTTTGACAATTTTGACAATTTTGACAATTTTGACAATTTTGACAATTTTGACAATTTTGACAATTTTGACAATTTTGACAATTTTGACAATTTTGACAATTTTGACAATTTTGACAATTTTGACAATTTTGACAATTTTGACAATTTTGACAATTTTGACAATTTTGACAATTTTGACAATTTTGACAATTTTGACAATTTTGACAATTTTGATAATTTTGACAATTTTGACAATTTTGACAATTTTGACAATTTTGACAATTTTGACAATTTTGACAATTTTAACCATTTTGACGATATTGACGATTTTGACAATTTTGACAATTTTGACAATATTGACAATTTTGACAATTTTGACAATTTTAACAATTTTGACAATTTTGACAATTTTGACAATTTTGACAATTTTGACAATTTTGACAATTTGGACAATTTTGACAATTTGGACAATTTTGACAATTTTGACAATTTTGACAATTTTGACAATTTTGACAATTTTGACAATTCTGACAATTTTGACAATTTTGACAATTTTGACAATTTTGACAATTTTGACAATTTTGACAATTTTGACAATTTTGACAATTTTGGCAATTTTGACAATTTTGACAATTTTGACAATTTTGACAATTTTGACAATTTTGACAATTTTGACAATTTTGACAATTTTGACAATTTTGACAATTTTGACAATTTTGACAATTTTGACAATTTTGACAATTTTGACAATTTTGACAATTTTGACAATTTTGACAATTTCGAAAGTGTATAGAAAAAAAGCTGTTCATTATTTTTTAAAATTTTGCATTTTTAGGAGATTTTTATCAACATCTGCGGTCAAATGACATAACTTGATTCTTTTAGACTTTGTTGCTTCTGCGATAAGGAAAAAAGGTTTTGTTTCTTTTTCGGTCATTTTATTTAGGTCTTGTGCAACCGCTTCATTCTTGACTTCGACACATCCGAGCTGTGCTGTGACTCGTTTAAGCTTGTTCTTCACGACACGAAAAAATAGTATTCGAAACCTTTTTTCTTCCCACGGGACGGTGGAGAATGTTTGTTGGAATTTTTGCTAAACAAAAGGAGAACGTTGATGGTTATGAAAATGCTAAAAATAGAACCATTTCTCCGGCAGCCACGTGGAACAACCACCACGGAGAAGGAGTTTCGGATTGGACAAAACACAGGGAACGGCGGTAAAAAATACTAAGCGTGCTACCTACTGACTTGAGAGGAAAAACAACGCAAGAGCCACAATGAAACAGCTTCAATTTCCATGAGCCGAACGAAGCAAAACGAACGAGTTGAAAGTTGTCCGCACTGAAGCTGGAAACAGTTGGAGTACCTACATTTAGGGGTTTCTCTTGCTTTCTAGAGAAGCAAAACAGTTTTTCATTTAGTTTGAGTGAAAAATGTTTTTTTTTCCCTAACAAAGTCGACCCTAACCTTGCATATCGAATGGAAAATTGAGAATTTCGACGAGAAACAAGTTTTACCGAATCCCATTACATTCAAATAAGCGCTCGAGCGTTATTTTCAAAATTATTATTTAAAAAACATAAATTTAGTTTTCATATAAAAAAACCATTTCCCATTTATGAATTGTTCTTTGAAACGATTTGGAAAGTAACAAATTTTGTAAGAGGCCACTTTTGACAAGTTCCAAAGAATGACGTATACTATAATGACGCTATACGTATACTTTGTGTGCTAAAGGATCTACTTACCCTACGAAGGATAGCTGGAATGAAAACTGAAGTGAAGGTTACAACAATCAAACCTGCTGGTGCAGTTGAACTGTTCAACCCCCGAACAGCTGTCAATAGCAGCTACCAAGTTCAAATTGGGGAAGTAACGACGAAGGGAGGAAGACCCCGGACCTCGGATTTTATAGTTTTAACGATTTTGGTTGATTCATTCGACAAATTGTGCCGGATGAAGTTGATTGGCTGCCAACGAAAATTTTCTTGCTCGTCACTGCTGCTGCTTCGATATTCATTGAGTCGGGATAAGTCAGGTGCACACGAGTTGGCGTTTTGAGGTTAAAGTTTATTTATCTTGAGCTTATTCTAAGGAAACGTAAGCTGGCAATAATATAGGTGTGGTAGCCAAAATTTCATGTGTTAAAATATTTTCAAACCAAAACTTATAGAATTGTAAAAATTCCCAATTCATCATTTGTTTTGAGGTGGACAACCATTCGTCCTTTAACTTCTGCCTGGCTATTGAAAATCGATTCTCCTTGAATTGAATAACTTTTTACCCAAAATTGAATTCTGCAGGTAACAAATTCTTGGATGTAGGAATTTTTTGTCCGAAAATCACTAGAAACGCGTAGTCCGATTTGGTTTACATGCTAAATCTTATTCAAACATGTCTTAAAAGAGTTGAAATATATAAATTACTAAACGTTAGATATCATAGAATATGACATCAAGAAATTTGCATTGATTTCTATTAAAAAGCTTCATGCGTTTCTCGTTTAAATTTACAAAATGTATGAGTTGCCGGAGTTTCAGAGTGGCCAGATGCCATGGTTTTGCAAAAAGTATCATAAAAAATGAACCTCAATTGAATTTTAGATATTTCCTGGGGCATAATTCAAACAGTTTTGCAGTCTTCAACAAAGTTGTTAAATTAATTGGAATCTTTAATGTCTGTGCAAACTCACCTTTCGGATCCTTCAGAAAAGGGTTCCTTTACGGATCAGAACGAGCCATCAGCAGAAGATTTCTGCTGTATCTCGCAAAACCGAAACACAATTTGTTTTGGTTCTCCATATGTATTGTGATCAATTTGCAATCGAAAGGCTAGTCCCCACTAAGATATAGCTCGTCTCGAGACGGTCTCAGAGTCTTGCATTTTATTCGTAAAGCCTCGTCCACACTCGGCAACTTGAAGTGCGATTTCGATTGATGAGACTTGTTTATGTTTACATTTTGGTTGCTGGAAGTCTCCCATACCCGTCGGGAGACTTGAGACATGCATCTCTTCGTCTAGTTCAAAATGTTTTTTTTTTTTACAAGATGGAAATTTGACTTCAAACCATAACAGCCGGGTGTTTGCTGCCGTGTGTGGGTTCAAAATGTATAAGCAACCGAAATCGCAGTTCAAGTTGCCTAGTGTGGACTACACTCTAATTCTCCGTGACTCAGATTTGAAGGAAAACAATTCAAAATGCGCCAAAACTGGGAAAACTGAAATTTTGATTAGAGCGGCAAAACTCAGAAATGAATAATAGGGGTTTTCGCGAATTCTGAGTTGTTTTCAATCATGCATTTTAAAGGAGCGTCTGAACGATCTGAGCCAAAACAACCCATAATTTTTAAAATTTGACCACGGTTTCGAAAGGGATTATATTTTTTAAAGAAATATATAGAAATTTCGGATTCAATTAAATCAAACGAAACAAATGCGTGAAAATTATGTTTACTTGAATTTAAAGAAACATGCGTGTTTGTTTAGTTGTCATAGATCAGGACTGAAATTCTGCCGTTTGATTAAATATTATTGAAAAGAAACAAGTACCGGTGCACTAAAAACCTGCATTCAATTCTAGCCTGGAACCGACGGAATAGTCTATCCTGGAATAATATCCTCAGCCGGGCGGGCGAGCTAGACCGGTATTTCCATTTGGACTGAAGCCGGCAAGGTTGAGCCAAATTGATGCACCAAGGGAAGCAGCAGAAAGCAATTCCAAAATGTAACCCCCACGGAACCACACAGAACCTGGAAAAATAATCAAAATCTGTTTGGCAATGAAATCTTCGAGGGATTCGGTCCAAGCTTCGGACTGCCGCAGTTTATTTGAAGGTCGTAGCTCCTCGTGTTTGGGCTTCCAACTCCCTCAGCGGGGTCAAATGGTCCACGTACGATTTGTAACTGTTCTTCTGCTCTCCTTTTTTCGAGCAGCTGTTCCCACAACTGGTACATTTCAGGTGGCTACAAACCGAAGTCTGGGTGCTAAGCAACAGCCCCCGGGGGTTGATTTTTTTGTAAAATCTTACACTCGATCAAATGAGGTGTAAAAACTGACAAATTGTCAAGTTTCCGGATGCGGTTCAGAAATTCCGACCGTCTCGGTCGTGCACGATACCTGCTGAACATAAGAAGAGAAATTTCACAAATTAACATTCTAATTTATTGATGGAGACTTCTTCACTTGAAAAAGATTCCAAACGTTTCCGACAACGTTTTCTTAATTTCTGTTCAATGCCTGCAATCACGTACAATGATTGTCGGTAGTTCTAAAGATAAAGAATGCATTGATTTTGGCGTTGCGAACTATTTTTATATGGCTTTTGTAAATGTGTAATATCTCCCGGTATGTCGGTTGTGCATATACCGCATCACATTATGAGATTAGAATGTATTTTCAAAAACCGATTCATACTAGGTCACGGTAAAAGTATTTTGGTGGATGGCAGCACTCATATGTAATTTTTTGGGGAACTGACAAAATTTGAGATCAGCAACTCGTTAGAGAAACCAAATTATTACAACCGTTGCTCAAGTTGGACCAACCTTAAGGATGCTATTGGTATAGGTATAGGTATAGGTCATATTTTTACAGTTTATTTGAATACTGACCGAGCTTCGACCAGACCGAACTAATCCAAACAGTGGATATGATTGATTGAATTGAATTTCTAGTATGAAAAGATATGGATTTTAATTCATAAAAAGATTCCGTATCTTAACGGAAATATTAGCACATAAAGTTCAAATATCTATGAAAATAGCGTTGATAGCGTTAGCACTGATTATATGGTCAGTTACGTTAGGTTCGGTCTGGTCGAACCCCTACCATATATATATTTAAAAATCTTGATTTCTTTGAAAATCAAGAACACGCATTATTTATTAAGCATGTTTTGCTATGGTGTGTCATGCATAAATATGTAATATGTAACAATTAATAAGTAATGATTACCTGCAACCGTAGTCCGTAATCGAAGTTTGTCTGTTGGCCATAATGACTTCAATACGAAAAATCAGGACTGAATACTTGAACTTTCAGAAACCGTGACAGCTGTTACCAGTTTAAATTGGGGAGATCAGGAGACCATGATGGTGGAAATATCTGTTTAATACAAGGACAATTATTAAACTAAATAATATTGTATTGAACAACGCTTTTACCTGAAAATTCCGTTGATCACTACTCAGTACAGCAAAACTCACAAGGAATACAACTGATTGATCAATTCTGCGGGGAAAAACCATGAATACAAATGCTAAGATTAAATTATCCATTATAACCAACTTTATATTACATTTCCTTTGATTTATCGACTTAAACCACCTTAAACTGTGAAATTTTTCTGGATTTGTCGCTCTGTTTCAAGACTTTCAATTGCTAACTGTTTTTCCTTTTTGTTTTGAAATCGCTCTGAGTAGTTTTTATCTATTTTGCTCGAAAAAGTGCGCGTCTTTGCTAAGTCCCAGGTTTTGGAACTCACTAGATGAAAACAACTCAGAATTTTGATTGATTCCAATTCAGTTGTTTTCATCTTCATACATGGGGCGACTCCTGAACAAAAACAAATCAGTCTCTGAATAATTTGAAATTACCGTGTAGGCTGAAGAACAATGGATCAATGATTGCTGATGACAGCTGATGTTGGTAAACACACAGTACAGATGTTTACATCATCACACTCTGGACCGATACAACTCAAACTATGGTTAGCAGTGAAAAATGAGTAGTTGCATCGGAATACTCAGCATGAAATGAGTACTCTCCCGGATTGGAAACATGAAAAGCGATAATCGACAAAAATCAATCGCTAGTGTAATAGATTGGAATGATCCACATCGACTACCACCGTACGAGCAAAGATGCATCCTGATGAATTTAGCGACACTCGAAAAGCGTCGAGCCGAGTTGCAGCAAACTTTAATTTTCGATACCCTGACCTGCCGAATTGATTCATCATATATTCTCCAACGTGTCAACATGTACGTCTCGACCCGAACACTTCGACAACGCCAGTTTCTCTGGATCCCCTATCACCGCATATGGCCGAAATCACCCGTTGGATAAATGTTGTGAACGTTTCAATTCTGTATACCATCTTGTAGTCAGCCTTGAACGACCCGAAGTAAGCGTGCTGCTTATGCGCCACCCTAAAAGGGACAGCTTCTCAAGATTGAATTGCCCGGCTAAGACTCACTTCAAGGCGAGTCCATGTAATTTATACGATTAGATAAAGGATCGAACAAGGTTGACTTCCGGATCAGCAAACCGATAGAACTCGAGGGAACCTCGGACTCACTCCCCAAAATTATCGAATCCTAGAAGATATTACCAAAACATCCGGTACGATACCACCCATACCTGAAATTATCATCATTGGACTACCAAAAACCCATCCCTGAGAGGTGAACGGTTGTGGAAGTGTAGACAGCTAAAATCATTCAAATTCAAATTTAACACGCCACGCGTAGTGAAGGAATTCATAAATGATAAAGTCAAAACTCTTGGTGGAGATTAACATCAGAAAAATATATTGTTTTCAAGTTTCTGTATTAGCATTTTAAAGTGTTTCTATGTACAACAAAGTAGAGTTCATCTCATGTAAACTTTTCGGGAAAGTATTTGTTGTTTAATCCATTTTCATTAATTAGGCCTAATTTTGTATTTACATTATTTCTTACAGCTAAAACTCTCCTACCAGTGCGTGCGAATTTCTACCTAACTTCTAACCGTGCAGTGCTTTCGTCGACGTTCCGGTTCGTAAAATCTTGCAGTTACTGTACCGCAGAGCAAAGGCTAGAGCATGCTAGGTTGCTAGGTACGTTCTCTCTCGTTGGAGGGGTCGTCCAACTTTTTACCACATGTGGTTTTCAATTTTATAATTTTTTAAGATCATGATCATTTCGGAAAACAGCAAAATTTGAGTGCGCTTAACGCATAATTTCTCAACAATTTCAATGTTGCATCCGTCGTGGATGGCACTCTGCGGGATAAATACAAGGGCGAGGAATATGAGAAATGACTCACCGATATAGCGTTTTTCAATCAAACCTGCGATCGATTCCTGTCGTAGCTCTCCTCGATGCTGCGCTCCTGATGGGTTCGCCCGTGACGGACCTGATTCGGTGGGGTTGGCCGAAATGGATGATGATGGTGTAAATGGGCTTCTCAGGATGCTTCGCTCCCGCTCCACTCGTTTTTGACGGAACACGATGGGGCGGGTCGGAAAACTCACTTGAGCTGCGATGTTTCACAGCTCCGATGGTTGATGTGCGCTTCCGGCAGGGTTGATCGACATCAACCCTTATGATGGCCGGAATTGCTGATCTGTTGTGATCGGAAGTGCTGCTGCCAACTCGCTGTGAATGAAAGGCTGGCCAATACGGCAACATATTAAGCACGGGCACGGTTTCTAACGCACGTCTTTACCTGGCTCTAATTTTTATTTCACACGCACTTATACGGTCCTAGCTCGCGAAGTGTAGCCTATAGATGCGGGGCTACACAACAAAAAGAATTAGTAACTAAATTATTTCTGAACTACATCACTTTAAAGAAATACCTTTTGAAAAATCGAAAGGTCAGCAAACGATTCGCGAACCAAAACCACACTTCCACGCGCGATCACAAATCAGATCAAAGTGGTTGGAAGTGTGTTCCTCAGTTCAGGGAAAGCGATATCGGGCGTTGACCCCAAGCGGAACTACGTTAATCCCGAAGTCTTTAGAAATTCTTCGGGGTTTTGACGATTTTGGTTTGTCGCTCGTTCTATCGAATTTTGATTCGGGTCTTGCTTTTCTTTTCCAAATCATGTCGCCAAACAACATGAAGCCGCCATGAAACGAGTAAGCATGGCATTCAATCTTCGATGCAACGATCGACAAAGTCAGCGAATCGATCAAAGCTGCTGCTAGTCTACTAAAAGGCGCCCGATTCAGCTGAACAAGTACACAGAAAAAAAATCTGAATCCTTAACAACACTGAAATTGGAAATCTGTAATGTTACATGACATAGAACGCGATTTATTAATGTAAATTTACAGATTAAAAAAAGATTGAATCCTTAACAGCACTGAATTCTAATGGCATAAATATTACTTGACACGGAACGCGATTTTTCGATGGAAATTACATCACCTATGATGTAATTAAAAAGAAGCATCACATATGATGGAATTTTCAGTGCGAATTGAATATTACACGTCTTTAATATTTTACATGTCTTTCAAATTCCACACGCCTGTAGATGTTTACAGGAGTGTAATATTCAACTCGCACTGAAAATTCCGTCATATGTGATGTTTTTTTTATTTACATCATATGTGATGTAATTTTACAACTTTTTGCTGGTCACACAGAATTCTAAACAGCACTGAAATAGAAATTTCTTAAAATTACACGACATGGAATGTTATAGGACATTGAATTAATATTCAATGAATATTTTAAAACACTGAACGCATTAATGTCATGTAAAAATACATACTGTCAAAAACAGGCACACACAAAGGTCAACAAAGTGTTAAGTCAAGTCGTGCACCATATATTATATTTTATAATATTTTATTGAAGCAGTTTTCCCGCGAGTGAGTTAATCGATCTTGCTGGTTGCTAGAGATCATTGATGCGGATCTGGAAGTAGCTCCACGTTATTAAATTTAGGATCCGGTACTTCGGGGGAGAAAATAAAAGTATGGATGTAACTCCTAAGGACAAACAAAGTTTGTGAGATAAAAAAAAATTGCCGTTTAATAAAATGAGTTATATTAATTATAGAAAGATTGTATTTTTTATTAGGAAATGAGAAAATTCCATTATTAAATCATATTAACGATAAATTAAATAACACAAATTCCAATTGGAAAGTTTTTATTCCAGTATTCAGTGGTTTTATAATTTACATCATTTTGATTTTACACGTTGCAAAATTTTACATCACTTTTATTTTACACGTTGCAAAATTTTACTGGCGTGTAATTTCCAACTAGCACTGAAAATTCCGTCATATATGATGCTTCTTTTTATTTACATCATATGTGATGTGATTTTACAGATTTTTTTTCGTAGTGTGTAGTTTCCAAATTTTCATAATGGTGCGACCGCTACAATCTGTTTGATTTTAACATGTGTAAACGTACACACAACCAAAAAAATCTGGAAAATTACATCACATATGATGTAAATAAAAAGAAGCATCATATATGACGGAATTTTCAGTGCGAGTTGGGTATTACACGCCTGTAAAATTATGCGACGTGTAATATGAAAGTGATGTAAATTTTAAAGCCACCGAATTTAGGAAAAATATCCTATTGGAATTTGTTTTTTTTACTTTTTTATTGATCCGATTCAATGGAGTTTTTTCATCTTTTATGACAAAAACAATCTCTTAATGATGAAATTCATTGTTTTATTTATCGACAAGCAAATTTATGGTTGTACACAATTTTTTTTAAAGTCACTTTCACTTTCTTCCTAAGTACCGAATCTATGGAGTAGCGTGGGGCCGCTTTCAGAACCGCTGCCGCTTCTTTTCGGAGATACCCGGAACCAACCATATCGACGGACTTAGAAGCTAACTGCTTCAATAAATGACTTTGGTCCACGACTTGACTGAACACTTTGTTTACATTTTTGTATTCCTGTTTTTGACAGTTTTATTTTTACATGACATTATCACGTTCAGTGTAATTTAATATTAATTTGACTTCATGTCTTTATGATATTCCGTGTCGTGTAATTTTCAGAAATTTCTTATTCAGTGTTGTGAAGAGTTTGTGTGACAAAAAAAAATTGTAAAATTACATCATATGTGATGTAACGAAAAAGAAGCATCATATATGATTGAGTTTTCAGTGCGAGTTGAATATTAAACGTCTGTAAACTTCGAAAGACGTGTAAAATTTGAAAACATGTAAAATATTCAAGTCGTGTAATATTTTATTCGCACTGAAAATTCCGTCATATGTGATGCTTCTTTTTCTTTACATCATATGTGATGTAAATTTACATCAAATAATCGCGTTCTGTGTCAAGTAATGTTTGTGTCATTGGAATTCCGTGCTTTTAAGGATTCAAGTCTGTAAATTTACATTAATTAATCGCGTTCTACGTCATGTAATATTAAAGACTTTCAATTTCAGTGTTGTTAAGGATTCAGATTTTTTTTCTGTGTAGTTTTAAAATAGCTATAAGCAGTGTTCCTTAATCTTAAGATACAAAGTCTGTAAGGTCCATTCACCAAAGACGAATCAATAAACATAAACAATTATGTTAAAACGACTAAGCGAAATAAGACTTTATTCGATAACTTTATCACTGATAAAACTTTATTCCACCACTGAAACATGGGTTGAGTCTTTCACACCACAATAGCAAATGCTAAAAGACTTTCTTCAGTGATGTCAGAAAAAGTTGTAATGTTGCCTATTTTTTAATTATAAAATTCGATTTTCCAAAGCGTTGTATCTCTGATGCTAGAAAATCGAGATAAAATATGACTTCTTGAATAAATGGAAGGTAATAAATAGATTCAAAAACACGTTGTTTTTCATGTTTGCTTTTTGTTCATCAGTCATCAGTAATAGATTTTACTCAAAATGGATGACTTTCTAAGTTCAGTTTTTTTTAACAAACCACAATATTATTTTTCTGCTAATCTGTACAGTTTTGATTTATTTAGTTAATTTTTCATAACCATTAACATGAACATGAATATCAAATCTTTTTCTAAAAAACTGTAAAATAATCATTTCATTTCAGCATGAAAAACCTAGAATCTTAAGTTCAGCAGATTATTGTATCAGAATATGTCTAATGAGATTGTGAGATAATCTCAATTTCTTCTGAATCCTCATCCGTTCCAGAAATATTTATCCTTTAGAGTTCCTGGAGCGCTAATGTATTTACACCACTAATATTTACCGGCATAAAATTGCCTTGTAAGTATTGCGTATTGTGAAATGTATTACGAAATTTTTGTGTTTATATACTCAAGAATTCTCATGATCTTGAAAAATTAAAGAGAAAAATTTTTGCGCATCAACTTCTAGCTTCAGATTTCTTGGGCACTAACGGAACTTTCTTTGAGCATTTGAGAGCTGATCTAAAGTCTTTTTCCGAAGCATTTTTTTGCTTAAATTTTAATGAACGTAACACTGAAGATTTGTAGCTTAACATTGTCTGAGAAACATATCAAAGTTACATTAAGAAGTTTCCAAAAATATATATTCTACGCTGTTTTTATTTGGATCAGTAAAAACCAAAAATGTATCTTCAGAATTTACCTCGTATTAGAAAACTTTACATTTAGAAACCTTCGAACGTAAATATCAGCCTTTGTAACGGATACATTCTATATCTATATTAATACTGCCATAGTCAATGTAAAACCAATAGATACACAAACATTTATAAACATCCATGTATTATTCAAGACTAAAATAATAGCTGCAAATAAATATCAATAATTCGACTAAAAACGTTCACTTAAAATATCCACATAGCAGATAGCTGAGCTTTAATTCTGCATGGAGATTTGTATGGGAAAACAAATTTTTTCATTCAAAAGTTCCAAAAAATATAACTTTCGATGAAAATTATTCCTTGATTCTTGCAGTACAATTTATTTGAATAAAGCACAAACCTAACTATTAGCCCAGAAAAGATATTCAAATTTATACAAAAAAAATTTTTTTTCAACATGATTTTTTTATATATTAGCGTTTTGACTGCTTATTTGGAAGCTTTGTAACCGTATGATGAGATTAAAAACCTCAAAAACCGCTTTGCATAGCCCAAGAGATTTTCCTGATTTATATAATCTTTCCAAAAACATTTCGTAAAATTATTAAAAAGCTCTTGCAAGCAAAGCCTGCATTTTTTAAATACTTTTAAATGGATTCAGATTTTTATTTTGAAATGGTTGTAACTTTTTTCATGAAATAATTAGCTTCTTGTAATGTTAGCAAAAAATGAAGCTAAAGAATAGTTAAAACAAAAAATTAGACACCAACTTTATTTCAAGATTATTTGAATTTTCTGGATGATTTAATGTGCAAAATTGAAACGCGTTGAGCTAACTCGGTAATCAACCAAATCATTTTAAATTTTACACTGATGCTTGGTGACCCAAAAGGCATTGAAAAAACGATTGGGAGCAAAAAGTAATTTTTTGCTGCCGTCTACATGCAATCAAAAATATATGTATCTCAATAAACATTCAGAGTTGCATTTTCAAGTGATCATCTTCATCTGTAGATTCTTATCCAATATTTTACCACCCTATATCATTTTTTCAAAAGCATGAATAAAAAAAATTGCATTTAAAACGTTGATGATAAATAGTAATATAAATAGGTAATATCAAGAAAAATATGAAAGCTTCTTTCATTATGCTTATTTAAATCAATTTTTTATATTGGATTCAGTGAAAAATAAAAATAAACATTTTATTTATGTTTGTTTGAAGTTATACAGATTGTTCACAGACCTTGAATCTGATTTTAAAAAAGGTATCCGAAGTGAAATAATAAGTTTCTACCATAGTTCTTTTTCAAATGTTGGTACTGATATGAATTTTCCAATTCTAACAAACCGGTAATTTAAAAAAAAACCCTCCCTTTAAACCCCCTTATTTTTAAAAAGGTAAAATCTCTTTTGAATGTGCTTGATGTTTGTTCATCTATAATTAACAATATCAAAATTAAACTCAATCTGACGAGATGCTCCTGTTTCAACCCTAAAGCAATCCTATCAGGATCTTATAGTTTCCCACTCAAATGAAAAAAAAGCTTTTAAAAAAAGGGGTAGGATAAAAATTGGGTAGGTTAAAGTAGGTATTTGCTAGAAACTGCTCAGTTGCATTTTCTTGATTCAATATTTATTCATGATTGGAATTTGTTTTGCCGAGACTTGTTTGTCGTAACACAAAACTGCTCACATACACACACAAATATTCAGAAACATCCATACAGATATTTACAGATATACGTTTCAGACCGCCCAATTCCCAGAATAGAAAGTGGAATAACTTTTCACAATATTGGAACTTTCACCACCACCAAATGCTGTTCTGTGGCGGGGAGTGAAAGTTATAGTTGCCCTGAGTATCGAGATTTTGAGGTACCAACTGATTGAGGGGGTGTAAATATTTCCTGTAATGTATGCAAATTTATTCATTGGTTGAATAATTTTATTTATATCCCGAGGTATTCAAATAGTTGGAAAATCTGCTTCGAGGTATTTGCGAAATTGGTGAGCTCGATTTGACTGGAATGGGAGCTAGTTGATCAATAACGTTCGTTGATTAAGCTTTTCGTTTGAGGTAATTGGACAGTTTAAAAAGGTTGCCTTTAGGAATTTTGAAAATTCTGAGATAATTTCGTCGAATTATCTGTAAATATTGGTATAATCTGCCATATTAAAAATTTAAGGAACCAAACAAGAAGCTCGAAGCTGTTATACATAACAGCTAAGTCCAAAAGGACATTGCTAAAAATATCTCACCAAATCAAGCGCTGATAATCTACAGGCCAGGCAAAACATCTATTTTGAATCCCAGCCTGCCATTTGAGGTAGGGTATTAGTTGGAAAATCCATAATGCAAAAAGCGATTCTCATTTTGACTCAATCTTCTTCGATATCCCATCGATATCGAGCTGTAGCATTTGTTGGGTTGTTTTTTTTCCTCCGTTTTTGAATAAGCATTTTCCAGCAAGCTTTCACAACAAAGGCGTCACGTTTCGTTGCAAGGAGGCAATTCTGGAAAAATTTTGCAGAAACTGCCAATTTCGAAAGACCGCTTCTTGTTGGCCAATGTGATTTCACAAAGTTCGTCGCACCGATTTTTTTCTCCATTTTTTATTCGTATAATCCCACGGAAACCGAACATCTGTGGCGTCGTCTGCCTTTGGTTGCCGACGTCGAATGGCTTCTTCCAATCAGCAGACAGAACACTATCTCTTCATTCAGTAACCTTGGCAATTTTTTCTTCGGTATTTTTCTGGCTCCCTGTATCATCATCGTCTTAGGGTTTCCCCAACCTCAAACCTTCATAAATGGCCTACAGTAACATCGGGATTTGTTAGTTTCTTGCAGACGTCTCATAGAATAGGTACCGAGCCACGTATGTTTTGGTTGTTTCAGCATCACTTGTTTATTTTTTTCCCGTCGTCTCATTTCGATTTCCAATGAATTCAAGCGTATAATAACAAAATATATCAGTAAGGCAAATGTTTTTGTTTGTTTCTGAGGTATTCCAAGGAAAAGATTCCCCAAAGCAAGGAATATGGTATGGCGCTCTCCATGTGAATGGGATTTAATTTTTTTTATTCTCGTTTTCTATCGATTTTGTACCTTTCGTTCTCGTTATGGGAGTTTCATTATCCTGTCAGTCAGAGAAAATGTTTGATGAGATTTCTATGAGCTTAAAGTGGGTACATGTTTAAGTGGTTTTGAGTACAATCCAATGCAATACAATCTGAGATCGATGTTTGCAAGTCACACGCAAAGAAAAATGTAGGTACACTTTAAATTTTTGTCGATACCACTCCTCAGTATAAGTTTTCAACTGAACATTGAAAAAAAACAAGGTCTGTTGGTAAATATATTTTTTAAAATGGATTAACGAAATTAAAAACAAAAATCTACACTGTTACGAGAATTAACCGAAAATGTCATGTAATTTTTGTGTCTTTTGGGTATTTTAACATGTCATAACTTCAACAAGGTCAAAATACGATTAAAAAATGTATTTCAACATTTAATTGGATAGGTTTTTGAACATTACACAGATGGACATTTGAATTTCACAGTTTACCTTGAATTAGAGAATATTTATAAAGGCATTATGGCGATAAAAAAAACCTTGTTTCATCGTATTTGATACAAAATGTCCATAAAAGTGGTCCTAACCAAATTCCGCGTAGCATGCAGTGAACTTGGGGAAGGTCTGAAGCTCGTAATAATGTTTAAAGATGGATTTTTTTTCAAAACAAATTTTGTGAGCAATCATTATTTAAATGGTTTTCTATTCCAAAAAAAAAACTACTTCATTCTGACCAGTTGATTTAAAACTAATATGGTTTTTATCTATATTCGAACGCATTGAACATCCTGTACGTTTTTCATAACAGCTTAAAATCATATTTCGATTTTTTTTCTTTAAATGACATAAATTATTGTAAGTTTGAATAAAAAAATAGAAATTTTTCTCAAGGAAAAAGAAAAAAAATCATCGTCATTTTTGTCTTTTTCGAGGCTTCTTACTAAAGCTAGTTAAAACCCGAATTTACTATGAAAGACTGTTGTTGCTTTTCAACTATCTTTCATAGTAAATTCGCAGTCAACTCTTTTCCCAAAATTGAGGTCTGACTCATAGGCTTCATACTTTGTTGATTTGTCAAATTAGCTTAGCTTGTTTGACTACTCATATCCACCTTAAATCATTGAACCCGAAGTGCTACAAAACGGTTTTATTTCACTTAAATTAATTAATTGCGCATTTTTTTCACAACCATCATTTTTACTCATGCACTTCGAATTCCACGATCGCTGACGTGGCTAAGCAGAACGAATTCTACTTCGCCAATGGTTTCTACTCCGTGATTGACCGAGGTCATCAATTTTGTGCAAAGGCCAATAATGCTTGGGATGCTTGGGATACATTTCATTACATTGGGATACAGTACATTCTCAATGCACAACACTGATGCTCTTCCTTTCGTTTATGATCAATAACGGCGCCGGCCACGTCCTTGTAGTCAACAAGGATAAAGAGACGGAGTATTAGTATGATACTTTATAGGTTTATCTTGCAACCTCCTTTTCCTGCATATTCCAAAAGTTCCTTTTAAAAGATTCAGAAACAAGGGTAAGCAAGAACCACCCACTATGGAAACCGTCTGTACGTCTGCGAATCTATATTCAAGTATCTTTTTTTTTCAAGTATCAGGGTGAGGAGATTTGTTAGTAAGAGAAAGGTATAGACTAGGATCCATATTGGTAAATGGTGTAGTCTTTGGTTTTTTCCCTACGCCTCCTTTGCTTCTAGACATTCCCTCTGGGATCTTCTATTTTATATATTCGAGGCATTGTATTATTTATTTTAGTTTTTACCAAACAAGTAAGTGCTTGAATTTTCCATGAGTAATTGAGCTGACTGGTTTTCCTTATTGTTATTCCTAATTCATCAACGAACTCACGACATTCTCAAATTATATGGTCAATGTTAATACTGAAGTCATTTGAGTATGAAGTATTTAATGAATTTGGGCATAGAGAAGAAATCAGAACAATAATTAAAAAATAAGATTACTGAATTTTGAGAAAAAGCCATTGTCGTACTTTTAATAAGATTTCGGACACTTTATGAAATTTTCTACGATCATTTTTTCACAAATTAAAAGACGCGACCTTGTTCTCCAAAATTCGTTAACAGAATGACCTATCCGCTCTCTCTTTTCTTTAAACCTTTCATCATACGCTTTCTTTCCAATTTTTTCAGACTGACAGCATCAAGATTCCACACGTTCAAATGTTTCTATTCATGTTAGAGTAAAACAATTTCTTTTGTATCGATTTAGAATACACTTTTACTCACTTTCATCAATTTCTACCTGTATTCACTACAGTCATGATATTGGTTTAAAAATTCACACGATACACTATTAGAAACAAAGTTTATTTCAGGCATCCGAAATTTTATTTTTGAGTTCATTGACGTGTAACTAACATATGTCTGTCTCATTTTGATAAAATATAAAATTTAACATTCGACTGTACGCCATCTATCCATCTATCTCCTCGCCGAGTGTTCGAAGGAAAGGTAATGTAACATTAGACTGAGTCGATTTGGGGACATTTTTGAATTTCTCAAACCCTGGGGTCTAAAAAGCTGCGTCTTGGTCCAAAACTCATCCATGATTTTTTGTAGAATTTTTAAGTAACGTTTACATGAGTAAATTTCAACTTTTAGGTTTGTATGGGAAAATTGAATATTTTGAACTGAAAAATCAACATCATTTTGTTTCTTCTGTGAAACCGAGCCAGCTGACAGTTTGTGTACCAATTCATAATATTCCTTAAGGGCGGGGGGGGGGGGGGCTGGGGGGGGGTGGGGTGGTGGTTTGTTAGGGTGTAACGGGTAAAAAAAACACCATTTTCACGTTTTTTTTAGAGCTATCGTTCAAACAAATGTATTCAAATTATTTGCATTATACAAAGCATTGTTAAAAAAACATTTAGTAATTTTTTCGTAGAAAAATATTGAAAAATGAGCCGATGACGGAGCACTTTCGAGGATGCCTTTTAGAAAACAGGATTTGCGGTGGACACTGTATCTCAGCACAGAATCATCTGAAGTCAAAAAATCAGAGCAAAATATTTTTAACAGATGTTTTTCGGGACCCCAACGTTTTTATTTTATGAAATTTTTGTGGCTGTTTGAAGTAAAAACTACAATTTTTCACGAAAAAATCCGCCATTTTTTATCTGTAAAATCTCCCCAAAGTAAAAAAAAAGAAAAACGTTGGAGTCTGGTATTTTATATGTAGAAAATATGTTCCAAATTTGAAAAGAATCGGATAAGTAGTTTTCAAATGACGATGTCCACGGACTTTCAAAATGTGCTTTCGAGAAAAACGCGTTTGAAGTTTCTGCTCTTGCTTTCTTGCAGTATTAGATAGGAGGAGATAAAGGCCTATAATTTCTACAGTTTTGCTTCAATTGACTTGAAAATTTGACACAACATTCTTGAAATGTTTTACAATATGAAAATAAAAAAAAAATCAATTTTTTGAATGTGTTAGACCCCACCCCCTTCCTCCCTTAATACAAACTAGGGATTCAAATAAATTAAAGGGGTTTCTACAGAAATAACAACACGCACGTCTGGTTCTGCTGGCAGTCCAGATTCAAGAGACCGATCACGTTTATTCAGTTTTTAATATAGAGTTCGCCAGCGAAGTCTTTGCTCCCTTATGGACTGTGTTTCCGGAAGGGGTTTGACTTTAATAATCGAAAAGCTTCTTAATCGACTACAACACTAAAAACATCGTGAAAGTAAATTATGACTTTTCAAGCTTCAAAGAACTAGATATGGTTATTACGGTTTGTGACTTTCATCTTCAATCTCTTGCAAAAAATTTCGCTAAAAAATTGTAAGTTTCTATTATGAAAAATTGAAAACGTTTTCAGTACTCATCGGAATACTCAAGAACTCATACCAAACACATTAAAATTGAGATTTTGTATCTTAACTTGTAAAAAATTCAACTAAAATAAGTTAGAGTTGAAAAATATTTCAAGCTTGTGACGATAGACTGTTATCATCAATTTAAAAGATTTTTTTGTACTCTTCAAAAAAAAAATCTTACTTTTAAATTAAATGTGTTATTATTTTGTATTTGAAGCTTCTTTCAATGCGACAAAATTATGGAAATTTTTGAGATTTCTTGTTTGAAGAATAAGTTTTTGAAGGATGATTCCCTAACTGGTTGCTATTTGGAATTTTATAGTAATACAAAAGCGTTAAAAATAATAATGAAAACACAATACTTGTCAAAAGAATCCCCAAAGTGGCTCAATATTAGAGATCTTGTTCATGAAGGTTTTCAAACCAGTTGTATAAACAAGTTTAAGCGCAAATATAAGTTAAAAAAGAAACATTTTAAATCCATAGTTGAACATTCAAAGACACAGGACGATTTTTTTTCTTATTTTGTTTAAAAAAATATCCATTATACCGCTGCAAAAACTGACATTTAGCTTAAATGTGTTTTGATGCCTTTTGGATCACCAAGCTTCAGAGTTAAATTTTAAGATGATTTGGTTGATTCCTGAATATTTCATAATTTGATCAGTAGACACTGAATGACAAAGTCGTGTTATAAGACATCTGTTCATTTTTTGTTCCATAACTCTAAATTTCTAATTAACTAACATCATTTCGTCGGAATTTTCTCGGAATCAAGATTGAATTTGTATTTCTTTTTCCACTGCATTCTTTTAATCTTTTCTCTTCCATAATCACGAAAAGAATACCTGGCGACAACAGATCGCAACAGTCGAGAATATATTTCATCCACTTGTTACCATTCCAATCTCTCCCAGTTGATAAAGTTATTTATTTTATCTCGCACGAGATGGAACCGAATCTCGATTCACGTCGCATCGTCGTGGAAAAGGTGAATTGCACAAACGGCAAGCTGCAAGCTTTCCTGGGAAAGATTCCAACGAAAGGAACGACAACTGAAAAATCTGCACAAATAGCAAAAGATTGCTGTTGATTAAAAGAATGGCGTCCCACACGACAACGATACAACGTCGGTGGGATGTCCTCTCTTCTTTGGGAGGACTATCCAGATTCGTCTCAATGGAATGTTACCATCATTGGTATTCATTTATTAACTGCACCTGGTGTCCCCCGGTGTAGCTTTCACAGTTTTCTGGAGACCACCAAACAGTCAAATACTCAATGGTAGCTGCAGCGGAAATCGTTTTCAAATTTAAATAAAAATTAAAATTCTTAGATCACATTTTGATTGTTTTTGTTTTGTTGTCAGAATCAACCAGTGGATTGAGATAACGAAGTTAATTTTTCAAAATTGATTTAAAAAAAGTGCTCTGACTCTAAACCTTTGAGGTTTTCTGTTCCAATAGATTCCAAACATGCATCCTGGAACTGCTCTAAGCCCTCTCCTCAGGAATGGAAGGAAGCGTATAACTTATTCGAATTCGCTGAGGTTGTCCTCGGTTAGCCACACAACGAAGGTACCAACTTTGATTCGTTTACCGGGCAAAAGTGCTGCTGATAGGATTCACGAACTCCCGGATGTTTTATTCATGGAGAGCTACACGATAGTTCTTTGTGCATTGCTCAGCTACTGGGACTTCTTTCTTGTGCTTTCTGTGGTGTTCTTCTTCTGCCCACTGCAGCCACAGAAAACTTTGTCCCGGTGTCACTGGAGGGTGTTTGTTGTGAATGGAACGATTTGTCGAATGTGTTTGGAATTGGATCCTGTTCACAACGGTGTTTTGCTAAGGGGTTTCTTCAATTTTTAAAGTTAATTTCGTGTGATGGATTCTTTCGATCAGAGCTTCTATGGACTGTATTTTTAAAAGGGTGTCTCTACCCTTAAGTCAACAAATTAAAATTTGTTTTTTTATTCTGATGAGGAAACTTCTCAATTTGTCTGTAATTTGACAAACCAACAAAGAATAGAGAGGAGTGTTGGCAACTCTGATTGTTTAACACGCGTCAGCCGCAGCCCGTGGCGTAGAGGATAGCCTTCAAGTCTTCTAAGCCAACGGTCATGAGATCAAATCCCGGTCACGGCATGCACAGTACACTTTTTGTGGGTTGGTGGTGTTAGAAAGTAAGAATTTATATCGCCTTATTCTTCACATTGTAAAGATATTAAAATAGGGTTACCCAATTTTTTTCATCACGTATCCGGACCGGACAAATCCGGGATGTTTTGTATAAAAACCTGGAATAATCCGAGCATTTGATTCCAAAATTTACGACCATAAATTCGGTACAATTTTACCAAAACCCTGAAAAAATTCAACAAAAATTTAGAATAAAATATTTTTTTTTATTAAAACACATCGACAGATCTAACATCGTTTTTTATTATGCTGCTTAAAATGCCAAGTAAAAATCGAATCATGCTGTTTTATATGTTGTTTATTTGTTCTGGAGACAAGTAAGTTAAGTTATTTTCTGTACTCTCTGGAGCCACCATTTCAATATTGGTTGTTCTCAGCACAAATTTTACCATGTTTGAAAAGTATATTGAGCTCGTTGCATTTATAAAAAAAATATTTCAAGAAACTTAACAATTTAAAAATTCATATTGATAAATTGTTTTTGAAAATGTAATGAGATGTGAACGATTCAAAGGTCTTACAAATTTCTTAGAAAAAATCTTATTTTTAAATTTTTTTCAAGCTAACTTTTTCGCATTGTAAGGATAAACACCTCAGCTAGTTTGTTTCTAAATTTAAAAAAAAACCTTCCTCCGATTAATACAAATCTAGAAAATTTATCGAAAGTTCAGTTTTCTATTTGTCAACTTACCTAATTCTGTTTCAATAAAATCATCCATGTGCAAATCTAATCAGGACCGTATGACATAGACTTTACTCTGTCCGAAAACTCAAAAGCCTTTTCCTCTGTCCTTGGCTCTGGTTTGATCTGAATCGAAATTGGCACCAAAACGAGGCCAAAACAGTTTGTGGGTCGTTTTTTCTAGCGATGATAACGACTCTAGCGATGGCGACGATGCTGATTAGAATGGGAAGCGAATCGACAATTGGTCTGCTTTCCAACAAACGAATATTTTGTTCGTTTTTCTAGAACCCAGAAAGCTGCTCGGCTGATAACCGATTTCTTGGAAATTCCTTCCGGCTTTCTATTTCGGGGCGCTCGTTCTGTTTCCATTTCCGGCGCCCGAAAAGCTTCTTTATCGGACTGACGATTGGACCGATCTGTTCGTTTTGGTGTCCTCAAACGACCAGTTTCGATTGTTGCAAATTCCTGTGATGTGAGCCTCCAAAGCTGGATTATGGAAAGGAGGTGAACGATTCCAGGATTTGCATCACTATGAATGATTTTCCGTTCATTGATGAAAATTTAACCGGAATAGTGGTCTCCGTAACGAATTTATTAGAATCTCTGGCCAGAGCCGTAAAAGCATCGGCAAATTTAAACCAGTAATCTACTTTCGAAGCACGTTATCCGTTTCCCATTCAGTAGAAACTCGTTCAGGCAAACAGCTTAATTCGATCAAACTTCTGGTCCAGCCGGAAAATCTTGCAGTATCTCGAAAGCCAGCAATCTGTTTATTCCCACCACAGACAGAGTGGCAGCAGCAGCAGCAAAAAGGGAGAAAAGTGTTCAAGTGTTCAAGAGAGAAAAATTTAAAAGTTGCAAAATTGATTAAGAGCACACAAACATCCATGCACACAAACTGGCAACACAGACGTTGACTGACTGACTGACTGACGATGATCATGATACCGAAATAGGCAAGGTGAATTCTCAAAAACGGAGATTGAGGAGGTTGAGGCAAAAAAAAAGGAAAAATTATCCTGACATTGAAGTTACTGCGGATAAAGTTTGCCTTTACGTTACTGCTGCTGTTGTTGATGTTGGTCGTGGTTTCCATTTATTTGTACTTGGCTTACGGTTGAAAAAGAAACTGGAAAAACATGCAAAAGTTGTTATCCTCGGGGAGCCTGGGATCTTGCCGGGAGAAGGGTTGTTTGCAAAGTGATTGTTAATAATCCGCGGAAATGATTTGAATGTTTGCTGCCCTCCTCAGCGAGTGGAAATGCGCGGAACCACAAACAGAAGAATGAAATCTGAAAAGGAGGTTGCAATAACGGGAATTTAATTTCACCCTTTGGGTCCCGGTAGCTACTAACTCTAACTGAAGTTTTAAAATGTAAGACGAAATAGAAGGAGCTCAAGAAAGAAAAAAATGAATGTCGTAGCGCAGTGCCCGTCTTACTGTGCTTAGTGCTTGTAAAATTATCACTAAATTCGTATTTTTTCCAAATAAAGCTAATGATATGGTTGAGACTTCTCAAACTGGCATCTTTCAGTTAAGTAATTTTAGTAGTAAAACCTCATGCATACAAATGAAACTATACGTTCATGAAAGTTGAAAAATTGCTCTTTCTAATGTTAACGTTTTGGTATGTTTGCAACATTCAGAGATATTGAACAATGAAAACATTCAATTTTTAAAAGAAATCACCCAAAAGGTACCATTAAACATCAAAATATTGACTTGAAACCTTCAATTAAGTTGTGTAGTTTTAAAATTGTCACAACTCTCTCATACAAAGTCTCAAAACTCGCTTCGAAAAAATTTCAACGAATTTTCCGTTGTTTGAGGTTAGTTTTAAAAAAAAATCTTTCAAACATGATGTTTCAAAAGATAGAGCTTTGACTACTTCAACAAAGTTTTATAAAAATGGATGATCAAAATATAAATACAAAAAATTGCAAAATTATCTCACTTAGATATAGGTGATATAATCAAAAAAAAAATTACAAATTAAAATGCGCATTTCAAAATGACGAAACATTGTAGAACATACCATAAAGCTGTTTAGACATTTAAGCTTTCAAAAAGCCCATGATCACGTTTTTCGAGTTTTAAACCACTGTGCAATTAGTCGGTTCTTCCTGCGGACCTGGTCCAACCTGGTGCAACATAATTGCATAGCTACATAAATAAATCAATCTTTTTTTTCAGAACAGTTTCATTTAAATCAGAACTAAAAACGAGTTTTTAAATTAAGTTTCCCTCAAGTTGTTGGAAGTACGTTATTTTAAGCTTTGTTTCCTCGACTTTAATCAGAAATACAAATCATTCTGTAACTTTATTTTAACCTGGTTATAATAATTGATCAATTTAATTGGTGGAAATAATGCAATTTTTCTATGATTGAATCTATTTTATAACTGAAAAAAAAACAGGCTAAAATCAGAAAATTTTATCTTGAAATTGAAAAAGTGGCTCCAGAGAGTACCCACGAATTAATAAAAACTATTTCAACTTTTTTTTTATTTCCGACTCATTGGTCGTTTGTAGTCTTAAAGGTGTTTAGTACTTAAAATTATTGATATTTAAAAAAAATATAAAACTGAAAATCCAAACGAAATTATAAGAATTTTAAACTTTAGACATGAGAATCTTATATATAAAAATGGAGGCGTTTTCTTTGTAACACCATCACGTATAAATGGTCGGTCGGAATGAAGTGAAATTTGGTATCTGAAGGTCTTTTGGGAGATGGTCTGTATAATAGTTTCGAGAATCTCACTTTTTCTGGAAGGAGGGCTTCCTTACAAAATCTACTTGAAATAGGACACAACTCGAACAATTTGGAGACGATTTTCATGGAAACTTATTCACGATCACGAAGAAGGTAAAGATGTGTAGATGAATTGAACATTTTCTAACGATTTATTAAGTAACAGGTAAAACCAAGTTTATCGGATCAGCTAGAAATAGAATACATGAATGCATGCATACATGTAAAGAAATAGAATACATGAACTATAACATCAGATTTGAAAATAAATTAAATTCGAATTCTATAATAAATTTCAAATCAGGTCAGAAATTACAAATGATTTTTTTTAGCAAAATGATGACAATTGTCAATAATTAATCATTTTAAATTACATTCCGTTTCATTATTTTCAATAGTAGAGCTGATTAACAATTCCTCTGTATCGTTTTGAATTTGAGATAATTTTCGATAACGATTTGAAATGTGAATTTTCTAGAAGGAGAAAAATCCATTTTGAACTTAAGAGAATTTATTCAAAACTCATACATGATTAACGTTGCCAGATTTTTTTTCAGCACGTATCTGGGCCGGACCAATCTGAGCTATTTTTTTTGAAAACTTGGCAAAATCCGGGCATTTGAATTAAAAATTGTCTACCGAAAATCCGTTCAATAAATTCAAGAAAATCAAGAAATAAAAAAACGTTTTTGGCAACCAAAACCATTTTATGATTATTTTTATAATACTTGCTCAAAAAATTTCGTTTTGGCGCATAAATTAAAAAAAAATGCAACACAATTTGTTTTTTTTTCTGTTTGATTTGGCAGATCCGGACAAAATCGGGGCATTTGAAATAAAATCAGAGGAACCGGGCTGGACCGGATTATTTTTCCAAATTTTGTATCAAATACCCAGCCAAACCCGGATAAACCCCGAGAATCTGGCAACCTTTTAGATGGTGATTGAATTTATTTTGATAAATGGAAAAATAAAAGTATTTTTCAATAGTGCCAGGGATCACAGTCAAAGAGAAAGTTCTTTATAATATTCAATTTTTTCTAGTTATCAAAATAAAAGGGTACAAAAGGTTGAAGTTTACGAAAAATTACTTTAACATTTTTAATACATCATTTTCAATTTTTTATCACTGACAAATACAGGTTAAGAAATGGATGATTTCTCGAATGATCAAATACGAAATCGAAAAAAAATAAAAATAAAGAATTCCAAGTTTTGTTGTAAACATTGAAAACACAATGCAAATACTAATTTAATTCACATTACACATTAAAATTTAGCCTTATAAAAGCCTCTAGGGAAAATTTTCGAATTTTTCATAGATGAATTAAAAACCATAATCGATTCAAAAAATAAAAAGAGGATCAAAATAACAAAAATTAATGAGTGGTTTATGAATTTTCCTGCACAGTTTAAGTTTGAAATTTCTAGCTTAGAATATTTTTTCGTCGTCAACTAAAATATTGAGTCCTAGAAAGGGCAAAAGCAAGAAACTATGTTTTTCCTTTAAAAAAATTAGATTTATGAGCTTCCAAGATTATGTTTTCAGAACACTTACTCAGAGAAGAAAAATAAAGCTAAACTTATGAAAAATATTTCGTTTTTTTATTAGTCTGATTATAAAATATGGTCAGTTTATTTGAATATTGAAAAAAAGTATACAAATTGGTAAATTTATTTGAAAATAAATATAGAATGTTTATTTAATTAAACGGCCTTCATTTCAAGATAATGAAAATGAAATTTGTTTCCATGAGGAACAATACTATGACATATTTTAAAAATGCTCTTGATGATATTCTACTCACTCTTTTTGGAAATCTATTGAATTTTTCTAACTTTTAATTCTTTTTTTTAATAACAGAGATTAAATTCTTCATAAAGTTTAAAAATAACATAAATATGAAAACGAAAATCTTTTATTTTACAGTTTTGCTTAAAGAGGACAAGTATAAAACTTATTTATTATTTTTCGCAGAGGACATAATTTCCTGCGTTTTTGTATAAAATTTATGATTATATTTTCTTATTTTTATATGAACTGATCTGTAAAATCTCTTAAAAACTGTTTTGTGAAAAGTAAACATCTCAACCATTTGAAAACAAATGTTGATGAAGGGATGTTAAAAATAGTTTTATATTGTTTAGCACCTATTATTGTTATCTTCCTCTGTTGTTTTTCCGCAACAGTGCTAGAAGAGAGAAAAATGACACTAAATACATCTTCTCTGTAACTCGATCCTCCAACTAATACAATTAAGCAATCAGACTGATGCCCAATGTCACCTTAACTTGATTATCCACAAAAAGTTTATTCTGTAACTTATAATTCGGAAGATTGATACAAATATATGGGAGCTAGCGGTCTTCAATTAGCGCAACCAAAAAATAGTGGAACATTTTAATTCACTAGATCTATCAAAATTTAGTGACAAAATAAAACTGCTAACGAAAAGTTAACGGACTAACTAGCGAATAGCATATTAGCGCTTTTGTGCCAAACATTGATCAAAACCCTTTTGAATGTGGAGTTGAGCATTTAGAAGATCGAGGGACACAAAATGAAATTAAGACTGAAACTGCTATCTTGAAAAAAATTCATATCAGCCTTACATCTGAAATCATTTAAAAGATTTTTTCTTATTATCAAAGTGATAAGTGATAAATTCATGAATGAACTTGTTTAAACAAAAAATTTTAAAGACGAGGTAGTGTTTTTGTGTGTCAAGATTTAAGTTTCAATACGGAAGGTATATTAAATTGTAAATTTAAATTGACAATTAAAAATAAGTTATACAGGGCCATAGAATTTAATGTCTTAGGCCTAGAGTAAGGTTGCCAGATTGCCCGGTTTTATCCGGGTTTGCCCGGATATTTAATTTGAAATTTGGGAAAAGTTTGTAAAACTTTTTTATTCACTCGTTCAAAACAAAATTTTTTGTTCAAGATTTATGAAATTAATCATTAAAGATTTTTCGGATTCCTAAGACGATAAAATATCTTCGGATGAATGTTAAAAAAAAATGTTTTTCAAGTTTTTTTTTCTTGATGTTTGTTGAGTAATTCCTGAGTTTTGAAGAAATTTTACCGGAAAATCCCCGGTTTTTTTGGTCGACAATTTTGTTGTTTGGTTTTGGACGACAGTTTTGAAATCAAATGCCCGGATTTTGCCAGATTCAAAGCTACAATAGTCCAGATTTGTCCGGCTGAAAAAATCTGGCAACCTTAGCCTAGTGCAGCGGTTGGCAACCTTTTGAGACAGAAGAGCCGAAAATTGCAAATCAAGGAAATGTCTAAGTTCCAAAGAGCCGAACTTCATTTTATCCTTACTACAAATAATGGTGTTCGCATAGATACATTGCATCCTGATGTAAACTCATTTGTATTATCCTTTTTCTCACAATGCCACAGATTTTCGTTGTTTTATTGGCAAAAAGAAGCGATTTTCTTTCTTTTAAATCAATACATTTTAGCATAACGAGTACAGCTTAGTAACGTTGAAATTTTGGCGATTTACCATTGTGACCTGATAAAATTTATCATTTTAAACTTTAGTGCAATTCTGCCCTAACACCTATTCCCAGATAAAAAATAGACTTTCGATGTGTTCTGTTGAAAAATTAAAAAGAAGGATTGAAAATTTAATATCATAAAAATGCATACTACAAGAGGTAAATTAAAATAAACAAACTAAACGAGGGTTTGTCACTACTATTTTTTCTTCAAGTTCTATAAATAAGCCTTAATTTTTTTTTTTTGGTTTTGAACATTCATTAAAATCTATTGAGGTTCATTTGTTTGTTATGCGCATAAAACTATCATTTTAAATAAAAAAATATTTTCCGGGCCTTAGAATAAATAAACCAACAAATTTTAATTCATAAACGCTCATTTTACGGATTCAAAAAAAAAGTCATAATTTGACCAAATTTAACAATCGGTCGCGAGATGTGGTCTGATAATACGGTTATAAAATTTCTTTTAATTTTTTTTATAATAAGATTTAGCCCTCTAGTTCTAATTTTTTATTTCTGGTAAAATTTAAATGAAAGGTTTCAAAAATTATATTTTTCGATAACAAAAATTAAAGTTTAAATTCTCAATTCTTTTCAAAATCGTAACCCTAACAAGGTTTTTCTCCTCCATACTAATGAACGGAGTGATTCGGAATTCAATCTATTTGATTTTTTTCAAACAAATGTTCTAATTTGTTGGATGAACTCTCAGTTTTTGCTTGCGAATTTGTAATGTTAATAATTTACAGTAGCTTGTTGGCGGTTCCCTGGCCGAAAATGTGAACCAATTTTAATGATATAAAATTCGTTGTGTGAATAAAATAATCTAATTTTTCAATATTTCAAAAAAATCAATTTTGAATATTTCAAACAGCCAAAATAATATTTTTAAAATACTTTTAATTCTTGACAGACTTGCTTAATTTCAGTGTATCTTAGATTTTTGGAATCGTCAAGAAAAGATTCAACCGATGATGTAGAAATATGCTGGGGTCTAATGACAGTTTTGATAGCTAGCTCGGATCTTCCAGTATAATAATAAATCTTACACAATAATAAACATCTGACTTTGGCTTTGCTTCGCTGTATTTTATTTTTCAACGAACCGAGTTTTTAAACTCAAATTTTAGTTTTTTTGACGATATTTTGATCATCACTTCATAGAACAAACCAAAACCAAAATTCTGATTAAGACTCTGAAATCAAAATCAACTTCTAAAACAGCCATGACGTTTCAAAAATAATTGCAGAAACATGATAAAGGAATTTAGTTTAGAATCAAATAAAGGATGAAAAAGTTGTTATAAGATATATTAAAGTTTATGGAAGAGAATCCTTTTTTGCCAAATAAAGTTTCTCCTTGAATATATATCTAAAAATATTCATACTATATATGAAATTCTAAAATTAGATCCAGCACTCATCTCCCGGTTTACAAAAACATTTTTTAACAAACTTTGAAAATTTTGTTCACTTGAACTCATGTCCAAAATTAGAACGAAGAACTTGAATTTTGAAAATTTTTGAAATGGTTTCATGGATTTGAAAAGAAACATTGAAAGATGGAATTCATCTTTCAAGAATTGTAAAACAAAATGTTTAAAAAAAGATATTTTTATGCACAAAACAATTATTATCAGTATTCAAAGCATTATTAAAATCATCATCTAATGTTCATATTTGATCAGAACGTTGGTAAAGCAAATTTTTTTTAAATATTCAATTCAAGAAAATCAAACTCAATTTCATAATCTCAACAGTGAGGACTTTATTTGACAAATAAAAATGCTCGGTTTTTATCCGATTAAATCAGAAAAACAAAGAAAACAAATTCAACGGAAAATTTCTCCAGGCTTCCAAATGCTATATAAGACTTTTATGAAAAACGTTAACTGATTTCTAAATCTCAACTTGGATGCAAACTGATAAAATGCTGTTAATTTGTTCAATAGTAGTTTTTTGGTTTCTTTTTGAATCCTGGGAAATATGATCTGAACTGAAGGAAAATTTATGTTGCGTCCGTTTGTTCTAGAAAATATCGAGGATTTTCAAAATTTTCACACATTGAGCTAAACAGCCGCAGGTTGCTGACCTATGGCCCAGTGTGACTAAGGCTGGCTTAGTATCGCCGGAGGCAAGCCATTTTCTGACATTTTTCTACACTTATTTTCAAACACCTTTTGGAGTGAAATCATTTCACGTTTCTACGATAAATTTATTTTTTGAACTGAAAATTTCCATGTTTAAACTAACCCAAACCCCCACCTTTTCACAAGGCCTAGGTTCTACTAATAAACATTTGGATAAGAATTAATAACAGGTCTGTAAGAATGTATCTTAATAGAAAGTACACCCTGAAATAGTCCAATTTTACCCCATTTTGTTAATAAGAATTACCCCATTTTGTTAATAAGAAGTTCAAATCCTTTTAAAATCTTGTTCAAGTTAGTTTACAATTCTAAAAAAAAAATTGGCAAAACCTATATAAATGTCAAGTTTTACCGTCACCTAGTTATGTTTAGAAAAAACACATCTATAACTCATACTTTTCAATGAATATTTTGAAAGCAAAACCATTAGAAGGATGTTGCAGCCATCGTATTTTTCCACTCGTCAACCTTTTCAACAAATCCTAACTTTTCTCATATCTACCATCGTGGCCAGATGAAAGAGAAATGGTGCCAATGGCAACAGGTGGTTGTTACTTTTCGCCGGTTTTCTCTCTGATTTCTACAAAGCTATACGAATACATGTGAGTTCGTTCGTAGTCTACCAAGTCATAAAAATGGGTGTGAATGACCAAACAGCTTGGTTCTCCCCACTCCGAAACACGAGTGTCGTTTGTCAAATGTGATTCGATGCAAGTTTCGGAACGGTGCTAAAAGTCTTGTGAAGTAGTTGTTGAATCAATTACCGCTTTCTCCTTTTTCCGGAGAAATTGCAATCTAACTTAATGTTTCAACCCGTTTGACCTTAGCAGCAGGCAACATTTGCAACGAAAAAAAAGTGGAAACCCCTTCAACTGCCAACATTAAAGAAAATTTTCTTGTTCATCAAAGGAAAAGTGAACGTTAAAGAGCAAGAAATGTAGAACAAAGCATCTTAAAGTGATTACACCACAGTTCCATTACCGGAGATGGAATCGAAAAAAAGCTTCTCAGTCAAGCGTTTTTCCTGATACGGGAAGCACGAGACCTCAAATCGATACCATCGCACACAAGAAGATGCTGCAACGTCGTCTTCCCAGGCAGCGTTAACCTTTTGTTATCGAGAAACAGAACCCCCGAAGCCCGCGAAAAAAAAAAACTCTGTCAGGTGAAATCTTTCATCAATTTCGGAGAAAACCCCCTTTAGGGCACAGCATCAGAGGGGCTAGATGTTATGGGAAACACATTCATCCCCCCATACCACATATATGTATGTACATCATCCGTCCGTGTATCCCTATCAAAGCGAATAAGATGCCAATAGGGCGTGTGAAGAGGCGAGGAGAAAAAAAAATAAAACCCCTGACATAATGGAGGCACGACAAGATGGGCCAATTTTCGGTAATGCAGTCAATTTCGGGGCTAAACTGCCGAATGAAAGGAAATTCAACGGCGTTATCGGAACGAGTTGGCTGCCTGGCTGGCTGACTGACTGAATGGGTTTCGTCGTTATCCAGGTACAGGTTCCAGAGCGAGGATTTGGGATTCAGGAGTGCTCAAGCTTTTCTGCAGCTTTCACAATTGTTTATGATTTTGTCAATAAAATAGCAATGAACTGTCATAAGCGCCGATGTGGTCTAGTGGATAGGCTGGCGCGAGTCTGGTAACCCAGGCGTACTGGGTTCGATTCCCGGTATCGGCAAGAAAACTTTTGGGTTCGAATCCCTTAAGTTGCCGACAGGTAAGATGTGTTTGATTGTATAAATAACTAAATGCACTAAATATTTCAGAGGGAATGCATCTGGGGTTAATCTGAAGAGACTATTGCAAGCGGAGTGGATTGCCAACCATTGTAGGTCTCTGAAGGTTGGATGCCTTCCCTCGACGAACCATCGGCCGTGGAAGCCCTAGAAGCAATTCGAAAGGCCAAGCCACACAGACATAGGCAGGACCTTGCTACCGATGGGGGAACCATACATACATACATACATACATACAAAATAGCAATGAACTGTCATATCCGAGTGCTTCCCTACGTAAAATATTTAAGAAGTTTTGCAAACCAAACAAAAAAGCATAAAACGCTTGGAAGGGGCTTAGATATAAATTAGGGGAGAGTGGGTAATCATAGGCCACTTTTTTCCTTTGATTCATAACTTCTTCTAAAAGATAAAATGGAAAAGATAAATGATATGGTTCTTTACATTTCTAACGTAAATATCATTAGGCAATTTTTTTTTTCATAAATTTTTTCCCCAGTTCTGACGTTTTTAAAAATGTATTTTTTTGCTATTTGAAAAATGGTGAGGAATTGTGGACCACCATATCCTAATTGATCAAATAACATGCAAAGTTTATGAGTTGGCAAAAAACTGTGATTTCATAATTGATGTTGTTATTTGGAAGTAATTTCAGGTGAGGAAATAAAAAAGAGAGCTGTGTATGATCGATTGATTTTAAAAACTTGGCTCGCGAACGTTTTGGTAAACTTTCTCATACAGGATTTATGTTCGTCACTATCGCATCGATAAAAATTGACAACATATTTTTCATACACTTCATTTGGCATGAGAAAGCTTTACAGATAGGATAAATGTATTTTAAGATATGAACGTGTATAAAAATACCGTGTATAAAAATACCATATAGGTGGCCCACGTTATCCCACTCTCCCCTACCCATTTATAGTTTTTTGTCATAAATTTGAATGGTGCAATTTTCAAAGATGATACTAGATAGCATAAAAAACAAGCTAGCAAGTTTTGTAATATTCATTACTGTTGTTTCATCACATGATAAACATTGAAGTCTTATAGTACAAAATAGGAGTAACCTTAGGCAAGATCTACAAGCACATGTGAGAATGTGTAGGATGATGTGTAGGAAGAATATGATCCGACTATTCATCAAAATGAATCCTGACCTTCCCTACTAACAAAAACTTTCCGTTGAATACTAGGAACGAGGGGTTGCTAATTGATACAAAAAAGTAGCTTAGGGTAAAAACCTTAGATTTTGACAGGAGCTATTTTTCGATAAAAATTTAATATCAGGCATTGTTTTCTACTCAGTTGTTCGAATTATATAACATGTGAATTTTTATATTTTTGTTCCCTTATCGCAGCAGCAGATCAATTAAAAAGAAAACTATAAAAATAACGATGTACAACATTTTATATTTTTACTCTAAGCTAAAATATTTCATAAAATTAACTCAATTTCAATTTTGAATTCAACTTCATTTAGAACTTTTATTTTGATAAAAAATTAATCACTCTGCAAAAGAACTTACTATTTCAGATAAAAAATTAAACTGAAACATGCTTGCCGAAAACTAAAACTTTTTATGTCGAAAACTAATATTGATTGTCGAAAACTAGATCAAGGAAAGGGGTTTTTAAAAAGGTCAAAACCAAGTTTGTTGACCAATAAGCGACAAAAGTAGCTGAAAATGAAGACAATTTAGCAATCCACAGGAATAATTTAGTTTGAGTTTGAAAAAATAATGAAAACATTTGTTTTATATATTTATCAAGCAAAACTTCATAAATACTGTCGAAAACTAGGTATATTACCCTACAAAAATTTCTTCCTTTTATCCCCATTGGTCCTTCGTGCTTGGCCTGCGCCTGCATTGATCATTTTTAAAAGTGAGAGCCAGAGCTCGAAGAAATCATTTTCGTTGACCGCAGTAGGGCATGAATGAGAGAAAATAAATTTCATCCCCACGTGTTTCGAAAGACGATGAAATAAAATCATGTTAGCATAGACGAACTTCATAATGACAGTGAATACTTTTTTTTTCTTTCGTCATTCACTCCACAGTCATTCACTCCACAGTCATTCAATCCACAAATTCGTGACAGTAAACAAACATTCAATCAGGTCAATTGGATTTTCCATGATTGGATGTACTTTGTATACTACCAGACAACTAAAAAAAAATCTTCTGGACTCTTAGCAATGCCGTCTGGACGTTTGCTAAATCAACTTAACGTGACTACTCTTCCCCTGCATGGTTAGGCGTGTCCGAATGATAAAATACCTCTTAAAAAGATGATTTTAATTGGTCACCTTAATACTTTCTTAAAAGAATATGACCTGAAAGAAAAATAATGGAGATCCCCGTCATGCAATGTTTGTAGGGGATAAAAACGCCCAGGCGTTAAAATCCCAAAAAAAAAATCATGCGTTGTTTGCTATTTCAACTCTTTCATGATCTCCGAATTTAGATGACTGCGTTTTTCAAAAGTTTACATTCACGAGAAAGAAATTGAAGTGACTTTTTTTCGACAGTCAGTCACAGATTACTATTTTGACTGATTGGGCGCAATGATGGAAACGTGAAACGTTGACATTGAAAGAAAAATTATTTCACTTTCATCCAAGCATGTCAACAGTTTTTAATGAAGAAAGTTTTTCATCTCAAATATGGTTGGTTCTATGAATCAGACTTTTATCATTGTTCTCTACCTTTTTTACTGATCAAATGACTCGAAACTAAATTTTTATTATCTTCTTACTAAAACCTCTCGATGGTTTAGTTTTTGACATTCAATTTTAGTTTTCGACACCAAAAGTTTCAGTTTTCGACAAGAACATTTTCACCTCCTTTGTTAGCAAAAGAATTAAATATTTGCGTATTGGAATTGCTTGTCTACTTCACGGCGTTTTTTACACCATGGAAACAGTATAAACACAGGAAAATAGATTTAAAGGTTAAGTTTTAGTGCCAGTTATCGACAGCTTAAAAACAAAAAAAAAATCCATAAAAATATGAAATATATTACCGAAAGCACTAAATTCAGAACATCATCCATCTATTCATTCCTTTTATGATGCTTTTATCCGAATTAAAGGTAAGTTATTTAATGATTCACAATCATTCTTATTTGGTCGATAGCATTGAATTTAACAGGTGATTTAGATACTTTCAAATTAATGATTTTCTACTATAACACAACTTATTCAAAAGAATTTTTATATTCAATAGAATTATGGGGATTTTTTTTTATTATCTGACGGGTTTGCGCCGGGGGTCTTCAGATTTTCCCCAAAATTGAAAATTTGGTTCATTTTTTCGACTTAAAAACACATGTATTTTTTCAGATTTCTAACATTTTTATTTTTCGAGTTAGCTTCGGTTAGATTTTTTTGTAAATAAAAAATAACCATTTTTCAAAGCTACATAACTCTGTTGTTTCTCAACGGAAATTATAAAATAGCACATCAAAATGCATTGAAATTTTATCAGCTTTCCAAATAGAATAGTTGAAAAAAATTAAATAATGACCTCCAACATGAAAAGTTGTAAATAAACTTTAAATGGCGTCTAAAAGTACCGTCTGCACTACCGAATATTTTGCAAAAAATACCATTGTGTAGCTCGATTCATGATGCAACTTTCATCTGAAGACACCAAAGTGGGCCATTAACACCTTGAAGAGTTATGAAAGAAATAATGACAATAAATCTCTTTTTTTGCATCGGAAACAAACGATGGTCGAACAACTGCACTCACATATGGAGATAGCAAGCACTTCTAACAACATGGAAACAAAAGAACTTACCAAAGCAGGTAAAAAACACTATTTTTTCGTCCTTTTCAGACTGCCCTTACTCGCATAACAGTCCCACATGAATTTTCGTCATTTTAGGTCAACATAAGGCTTCTACATAAAAAACTGAAAAAAGAGGTTTTGTTCTAGAAATTTCGAAAAAAATCAATTCGTGGCAGTCCTATACGAAATATACCTGAATAACAGTCCCATATGTGAAATACCACGGATTTGGTTACTTTTCAATGTTTCTTTCGGCGAAATAGTCTTTGGTTTATTGCTTTGAATCTTTTAAACATTTTTTTAACTCACTTGATGTCGAATGATGCACACTAGTTTTCGAAGGCAGATCTGACTTTCATAGGAATGACTTCCTGAGCGAAAAACTATCGGATGCAACCAAAAATCGTAAAAAGATTCAACTTACAATGTGGAATTCATGATATATTTTTGTAAAAGTATGTTTCTTTTTCTTACAATTGCATTTAGAAGTTCAAAAATGATCAAATTCAAGTCTTAGAAAGTAGCTTGGTGAGAAAAATATATTTTGTATGGGACTGTTATGCTAGTAGATTCGAAAAAGGTTTCAAATATGGTCGATTAACAGTCCCATAATGAATAAAAATGGCACTCTCGACCTTACCAATAAGCCAATTTCGAAAATTTCAGGCCTAACGATTTATTATGACAACCGAGAATCGATTTTCGTTTATGCTGAAAGTGGTGGTCACAAGTAAAAAATATATTCCAAAACAGTAAAAGCTGATTGTCTCGCTTGCTTATTTTTGTATATGGGACTGTTATGAAAGAAGGGGCGGTAGATTGTTGCAGCTTAACTGACTTCATGTTATATCCAAAAATCTATTAACGTATTTGTTTATACCCAGTTTTGCACCAGGTCACAACAAGTTATGCACATTTTACTGTCATTTTTAGAAGTTTATGCGGTAAGTTTTGCATCCTTAATTCCCCAGATTTGATTTAAAATGGACGGTGGAACACTGAAGATTCGTGTGTGAGCGATCGAGGTAGCAAAACGCTGACGACGAATTATGTTAGTTCTAGTATGGTAAACCTCAAAACTGGGCGAATGTAGAAAACGAATACGGTAAAAGTATCATATTTCCATCATTTTACAGCCTGGGCTGGCCATACTGAGCTCTTTGATTATTTCTACAAAATTTGTGCCACTTTCTCATACTTTTTTGATCAATGGGAAAGAATTGTGGTGTCCAGTGCTTAGCTCCCGATATAAAAACTATGTATAGCACGTCTATATTTCATTTTTTTAATCACATTTTTGTGATCCCAAACACAGGAACTGAACCTTCTACTATTGGCATTGATTATGCTTCACAATGATCTTTGATCGAAAAATTAATAAGTTACATAGTATGTGACCAGGTTTTAAAAGCAACATTCCCATTATTAGTTATATCACTTAAACAATACGATACTCAAAATTTTGGTTAAATTTCAAAGTCAGTTTTGCTGCAAACAATCTACAAAGCACGAAAAAGTAGTGTTTTTTACCTGCTTTGGTAAGTTCTTTTGTTTCCATGTTGTTAGAAGTGCTTGCTATCTCCATATGTGAGTGCAGTTGTTCGACCATCGTTTGTTTCCGATGCAAAAAAAGAGATTTATTGTCATTATTTCTT
The DNA here is from genome assembly GCF_029784155.1 of Uranotaenia lowii. Lineage (NCBI taxonomy): Eukaryota > Metazoa > Arthropoda > Insecta > Diptera > Culicidae > Uranotaenia > Uranotaenia lowii. Next base: position 328,623,211 of record NC_073693.1, read on the forward strand.
TCATAACTCTTCAAGGTGTTAATGGCCCACTTTGGTGTCTTCAGATGAAAGTTGCATCATGAATCGAGCTACACAATGGTATTTTTTGCAAAATATTCGGTGGTGCAGACGGTACTTTTAGACGCCATTTAAAGTTTATTTACAACTTTTCATGTTGAAGGTCATTATTTAATTTTTTTCAACTATTCTATTTGGAAAGCTGATAAAATTTCAATGCATTTTGATGTGCTATTTTATAATTTCCGTTGAGAAACAACAGAGTTATGTAGCTTTGAAAAATGGTTATTTTTTATTTACAAAAAAATCTAACCGAAGCTAACTCAAAAAATAAAAATGTTAGAAATCTGAAAAAATACATGTGTTTTTAAGTCGCAAAAATGAACCAAATTTTCAATTTTGGGGAAAATCTGAAGACCCCCGGCGCAAATTGTCAGATAATAAAAAAAAATCCCCTTATGCTAAACTGGGAGAGCAAAAATAGAAAAAATATGATCATATATAACATAAGCAACCAAATAGAAAGATTCTTTATTAAAAAATCTGTCGTAAAATAGCTCTTGCCGAAATCTAGAGTATCTACCCTAGTATAAAGTAATAAATAATAACGCAGAATTATTTTGTAATTAAAAGAAGATATTATTGCGTCATTTCAGGTTCGATGATTCAAGGTGGATATAAGTAATCAATCAAGCTAAGCTAAGCTAAATTCGAATGGTGTAGGTATGTGCAGCTATTTTTGTAGCATTCGATAAGTAAGACCCTTAGCTATCTATAAGAGCAAAGGTAAGCAGCCTTTTTAACTACCAGGCCACAATGAATTGAAAAACTTTTCGGTGGGCCGCATTTAAAATAACACTTGTTTATATTTTGCAGCTTTATGGAAAAATAATCATTTGAAAAATATTGAAATTAAATTTAATTTCGTATAACAAGAACGTATGAATTTATTATGAAGCTGATTAAGAAACGAAAATTCAAATAAATTCAAATTTTATTTGACCATCGAAATCACCGGCGGTGGTGGTATTTATCAACCGAAATTGTATAGGAAAAAATAAATGTTTGCCAGTGTTTTTTTTTTACTAATATGATTTGTTTAAGAAATTTAATTTTCTTCGTCATGATCCGATTTTCCTACATCGTATACCACATTGACTTAACATTTTTTCTTTAAAACTGAAATTGTAAAGGCCAAAAAAAAGGTTGACCCGTTTCTTGAAAAATAAAAATTGGTGTGGTTTTATTATTTATCACTCCCGTTCAGAAGTCTGCTGGAGTTTTACAACTGCAATAACTTCGAAATTATGCATGCATTTTTATTTATAGGAAACTACTGTTTTTGATACTGAAATTCATTGGTAAAATTTCAGTTTTCCGAGCATATTTTGAGAAGTTTTTCTTATATTTAAATTTACCCTCGAACCCGTTTTTTTTCCTACAGACTGTGAAAAATGTGTATTCCGACTTAAAGTTCCGTGTAAGATCATCGGTATGAAATAAATAAAAAATCTAGAATTTACAGATTATTAAAAAATGTCGTCAAAAAACCCGTTCGTCGCCATGGGACCCATATTCGGGTGACGGGTGTATTTCATGTCAGGCTCCGTCACATCAAAACAGTGTGACGCTCTCTTACTCAAGTTAGCCGCTCAGTTTACTTACACTTAACTTGCTTACTCCGAGAATTTCTTCGGGCCCGGCTAGTAAAACTACCAAAATGAGCATGGTGACGAACGTGGTAATCTTACATCTGGAAATAATGCAAGAGAGCGCAAGTTTTTACACTCAACGCATGTAAATCGTTGCCAGCCACAACATTTGTTGTTTTTCTCATTTGACAGTTCTTTCAAATTCACCACCTGATTTTCAGCAATTTAGCTGCCCTGTTGGCCGCCGAGAGATCAACAAGGCTGTTTTTTCATTTGAAACCCTCGCAGTCAGCGTTGCCAAATTGCAAACCGCTCAAATCCGTTTGTTGACGGAAAACGAAAAATGTTCTGATTTTGGCAAAATGAAACTTGATGACTATTTTTTTTGGTCGTCAGGTAGAATTTTCGTTTATCCGCAGAATCCCTATGATTTCTTCGGTAATCCGTAGAAAATCTGTAAATTTCGATCCGTAGATCCGTTGAACTGCATAAAATCCGTAGATCTACGGAGAAGTCTGTAGATCTGGCAACGCTCGCAGGAGAAAATAAATGAGCGAAATCGTTTTCAGAATCTGCTAAAATTGTGGATTTTTTTATAATATCTGATTTAAATCGACTTCGAGTAATCATTTTTACGATCGTTTCCTTATTTGGTAGGAAATGCGATTTGCAGTAACGTTGTTAACGACTTCTGCAAACCTTTTTTATGCGAGTTTATGTTTGTTGGGCCAATAATAAGAATGTTTTGGTAATGTCAGGTCTGAAAATGGAGCGTCATGGTTAAAAGTTTACTGTTTTTGGACCCTATATAAATTTTCCTGAATTTCAAAAGATTTACCTTTTTTAAAAAATGGATAGAATAGTTCATATTTATCATATTTATCACAGCGATTCCTTTTAAATTTTTGCTTTGATATTTGAATTTCATTTTTTTCAAAATACCTCTTACTAATTTAGCTGTCTGTTTTACTTCTTAGAAGCAAAAAAAAAAAATGTAAAAATTTTGTAAGAGTAACTTTTTATCGCATAGGGCGATAGGATAGCATGTAGGAAGATTAAATCTTCATCGTTTGCATAAAAGTTTCTTGAATCTATGTCAGTGAAATGAGTTATTTTCAATTTTTGGCATTTTCGGACCAAAGTAGGCTCTGCTAACCAAAGTTGACTAACCAAAGTAGTTTTGGTCCAAAGTAGAATCACTAGCCCTTCTTATAATAATGGCCTGAAAAATTGATTACAATATTTTAAATCTGTATACACTCATACCTCATTATATGACAGCTCGTTATACGGCACGGTTTCGATAAACGGCCTAGGATAGGCTTGCCAGATAATTTCAGAAAAAAGCGGGACATTTCACGAAAAAAAGCGGGACACAGCCAAAAAAAGCGGGACATTTAAGAAAATCTTAAAAAGCCTTATTGTTTATTGTTAATATATTGTTGTTGTTAATATATTGTGATTGTGTAGCCTAACTTATACGTTAACCATCAGCTAAAGTTGTTCAAAAAATACACACAGGTTTTTTTTTAACATAGATTGATTCGCTCAGATATTCTTACATGACTTCTATTTACATGGGTTTATTTTTATATACTTCGGACAATTGAGTCGAAGACGGTGGTGTATATTTTGAGGCAATTTAACTGAGATTCCGGCGAATAAATTAATCTCTAGAATTCAATAATCTATAAATGATTAGGAATCAACATAAACAGTATTTTCTTCATACATAAGTTGAACGTGGTCCAAGAACACTTAACTGAATCAGAATCTTACTTCTTTAATGCGAAGAGCTTTAGAGTTGTTCAGTATTGTTTTATATAAACTATGAAATGCTTATTTTAAGAAAAAGACGTATTTGAAAGATTTTCTGTTCATCACAGAATTCAAATTGAGATTAAAGTTTGATTTTCTTTAGTGTTTGTCAGTCAACTTTGTAAAAGTTTCTGAAGAAAAAAAGCGGGACATTTTGCGGAAAAAGCGGGACAGCGGGACATTTAACAAAAAAGCGGGACATGTCCCGCTTTTGCGGGACGGATGGCAACCCTAGCCTAGGATGTTCCGCTATAACGGCCAAAAAGCTACTGCTCAAACAAGTTTTTTTTTCTGTTTTTTGAGGTTGTTTAGTTTAGTTTAAACCTTATAAAATCGACTTGAAATGATCGATTTTAATCATATTTTACATAGATTTTATTTGGAAGCCAATACTTTGCAGTCATTATATATTGAATTTCTAATTCATTTCTTTTGATACATTCTTTTAACTCACTGCGGACTTGACTACAAATTTAACAAATCTTTATTCTACAAAATTATACACAAAACTTTAGGCAATTCAATGACAGTAAATTTATACAATTCCGTTCAGTGGTTTCTGAGATATTGAATATTTTGTGTTTCGGTTTATGATCGTCGTAAAAGTCATTCTTCGAATCTTCAACAATAAGAGGCATTTTACTTAAAAGTTTCAATTTAAGCCGGTCTTATGGACGTGCTCCTTACAAACGATCCAGACTTCAATCGTAGTTTCTTGAGAAATCAACTTAGCCATAAGCTGTTACAAAGAACTAAAATTGAATTTACCAGAAGAATTCGATATTTTTTTTATGAACCACGTTCTTCCATACAAATCAGCAAAAATGATGACGGCAGTGATGTACTTGATATGTTTGTATATTGTATATTCTACCTTACTGCAATAAAATGATGTAATCTGATAAAGCTAGTGACCAATTTTACCAATTCGGAACCGATTTCATTGAATTTGTATGGAATCGTGTTTGAACGTAAAATATGACAGAACTTAAACAATTTTGATGAGATTTGGCACCTACCTAATGGAGTTTTTAAGTGTTTTAAACGTTTACCATTCTTTTTGAAAGGGGGTTTCTTTACAAAATTCACAAAAATATGATGAAATTCAAACAATTTTGAAACAATTTTTTGTTAAAAATGGATGAAAATATGCGTTTTAACATTATGAGTTGATTGATTGATTTGGCAAACAAGTTTTGGGTAATACAGTCTATGCAGTGCATGATGGTGATGGTTTTATATTGGATTTGGTTTAACTCAATATTAAATTTGTCATAACGTATATAAGGTTACACAGTTTTGGACAAATTTGTTTTGTGAATCTTTAGCTATATCGGAGATTCTTCAAAATGAGGGTTGGTAATATAGAATAGAAGAAAGATATTTCAGAAAAAAGCAACTCTCCATCAATGATATTCGATGGATATAAATCTCAAGTTTTGAAAACTTTTTAATGAAATTCAGTTGGTTGATTTGCTAATTGTTCTAAATGTTTTTTAATTCAATTCATTTGAAGCGTAGAATTTCCTCAACTAGAATATTTATGGAAATTCTAAAAAATTATTAAGTTTTGGAAAATTTTTGTTTAAGTTTAATTATATCCGGTTATTTTTTAACGCCTATAATTCACAATATACTTTGGTGTGGTAATAGTGTGATGTAGTTTTTAATTTTAAATGCCAATATCAAAATCATCTTTTGATTTTGTAACTTTGTACTTTTTCAGAAGAAATTAAATCTCTACGGTAAGAACTGTTTAAAAAGGAATGCACATCGAAAAACTAAAAAATGCAAATTCAAGTTGAATTTCATAAGCAACTTTAAGAATTAAAATTTGCACTCATAAAGTGGCAGACAAATAGGTCATGTTAAATTTCAAAAACTTGAACATAAATATACATTTTGTAGATTGGCCCAAAAAACCTGTGCAAATTTTCGGCTCTATCGGACTGATTTAGGGGTACCTCAGACGCTCAAAGTTTCAATTTTTGACCCTCAAAAACACAAAAGGAAGAAATAGGAAAATCGATATTCTGATTTGATGCCAAATGGCTTAGAATTTCATGAAACGGTGAGATCTAGTGTTATCTTAAAAAAAAAACTTTTTGGGACTTAGTCGGTTTTCGAAAAACTGCCGTTCCAGAAATTCGATTTGTCTGCTTTCATGCATTTCTAAGTTTTTTAGCTTTAAATTGAAAATTCGAATTTCGAATTTTTTTCTGTCCCCCTTTATGTGATTTTTGAAATTTGAAAGTCGATTTCTAACAAAAAAATTTTTTCGGGATACCAACAGATTTTGACGTTTTATGCATTTTTAAGTCATTTGGCATCAAAATTGAAATTTAAATTTTTTCGATTGCCTATGGTCCCCCTTTTGGTGTTTTTTGAAGTTAAAAAAAACCGAAACTTTGACAACTTTGAAGAGCTCCTAATCCGGTTGAGCTTCAATCAGTTGAGCAATAAGCAGCAGTTTTTTGGACAAAGCTACAAAATGTATATTAATCGGTTTGCAAAATTCGACATGAGCCAATTCGCTGTCACCTACATAGTGATAGCACCATACGTGATATGTAGCTCAACAAGCCATCAATATTTAAGAATTTTTTCAAATATGAGACTTCTATACTACTGGATAAAAAAAACTGAATGAAATTTATCATCAGAGTAATTACTATAACTCTTTAAAGTGAATGTGATTGCAATCCATCGAGCTCTATAAATTGTCAAAAAAATACCAAAGCTTTAACAAGTTAGAAACCACTGCCTAAAGCTCATTGTGGATCAGGAATTGAATTCAACCTGTTTTACGGCCGCTATTCCCGCTCTCAAGTGTACTTCAGCGGCACGGCGTCTTCCCAGCCAGCCAAATATCTAGCCAATCTTGCGACAAAGCATAACGAACGTGAAGTGAAGACAACGCGATGCTGATGCCTTCCGGCTGGCTGACAGTGGAAAAGGAAATGAACGCTCTGTGGCCGGGTAATGGCTGTTATTTTTGTTAGAATGTGTTTTGTTTAATGTCACCATCGCTTCAGAAAAAAGCGATCGTTCTAGTAATGTTAGCGTTAAAATAATGGAAAAAAAATCCTTAAATAAGCTTTAATATTATAGTTGGTTTTGACAGAATGAAGAGTAATCAACTGTAAACGATAAATATTTAGAATTTAAATTCAGCTTAGTCATTTTTCATTTCTTGAATCGCCTACCATTAAACACCAATTCTTTCCTCAACAACAATTTTCGGGTTAACTTTTGTTTATGATCAGCAATTATCCATGAATTTTACCCCAACTTGTCGAGCTATTGTTTATGAGTTCTTGCTCAGGCCAGAAGATAGCAGCAACTCAATTTTTGGGACTTACATTTTTGGTCGAGAAAAGTTATGTTCTAAGTTGTTTGTCTTCGAATTTGTGGTAGCTTTCATTTGAGAAAAAAAGCATAAAAAATCTTAAACTCCAAGGAACATTTTCTTCACTAATCTCCCGATTCATGATTGTGGTGGAAATGATAGGAAAGTCATTTTATCAGCCTTATAATAGCGGCATCACAACAGAAACTGAACCTTACGCATAACTGAAACCACTTCTGCTTCGGCAATTTAAAACCAGCCACTTTTTGTTGATTCTTTTCGGAAGGACTGCCGTCGCCGCCGCCATCGTCGACCGGAAAGAGATAAAGTTTCCCCGGTTTCTGGCGGATGAGTTTCATATTTATTGCCTTGCTAGCGAAAATTTGCGACCGAAAGTAAGACTCGCTCAAAGCGTGAATGTCTAGCCCGAAAGCGCACGAAAGAGACGGTTCTAATTAATAATTTAAATATTTACCAGATGAAGAACAAGTGCCTGTGATTATGGTAAAGAGGTTGCCGAAAAGATCAATGGAAGCGAGAAATTAGCAACACAGATTGCATAATTGAACCAGTGAAGTGGAGTTTTCGTTTTTTTCCTTAATGATATTGAGTGCTTTTCATAGAAATAAGATTCAATTGAATGCATGCAATTTTGTAGAGTTTGTTCCGAGTAAGAGTGCTTTGGATATCGGTGTCGGCACGTAGACTTTTTTCTATTTAATTTTACTCGCTGGAGCCACAACTTCGGCCTCAAGCCTTATTTTTGTGATTCTTCTCGGTACAAATTTCATCAGATTGTGTTGGGCAAAAAACTCATTCGAAAATAAATTTTTAAGAAATAAATTTATTTTTAATCAAAAATTCACTTTCTCTATCATTTAAGTATCATTTATTGCTTGATTTATAATGTCATTTTTTAATCATTTATAAAACAATTTTTTTGCCATTTTTGTGTGATTTTCGTGTTATTTATGTAAAAATATTGTTTAATTATTGACTACTTTTGAGCAACTTTTGTGTTTCATTTTTGTCTCATTTTGTGCAACTTAGTTTTAATATGTGTTTACTTTTTTGCCATTTTTGTATAATGTTCATGTGATTTTTTTTGTAAATTTTTGTGTTTTTTTAATGTAATTTTGGTGTAATTTTTGTTTATATTGTCATTTATGTGTCATTTTTTGCCATTTTTGTGTAATTTTTGTGTTATTTTGTGTTTTGTCATTTTTGGCAATTTTTTGTCATTTTTGTGTCATTTTCGTGGTTTTTTTTTTGTAATTTCGTTAAATTATTGATAACTTTTGAGCAATTTATGTTAAATTTTTGTCTACTTTTGTGCAACTAAAGTTTAATTTGTGTATACTTTTGTGCAATATTTGATGAATTTTTGTAAATTATATATATTTTTTTTGTAAATTTTGTGTTTTTTAAATGTAATTATTTTTGTGAAATTTTTGTGGCAATTTTGAATAATTTATTGTGTTGTGCTATGTTGTGTCATTTAAGTGCCTTTTCGTGTAGTTTTTGTGACATCTTTTTTAACAATATTGTGACATTTTTGTGTCATTTTTGTGCCATTTTTGTGTCATTTATGTGTCATTTTTTAGTTATTTTTGTGTCAATTTTGTGCCATTTTTGTGTAATTTTGGTGACATTTTTGGAGCATTTTTGTGACATTTTTGTGACATTTTTGGATCAGTTTGGTCTCATTTTTTTATAATTTTTTGTCATTTTTGTGTCATATTTGTATCATTTTTGTATCATTTTTGTGTAATTTTTTTTTGTCATTTTTTGTAACATTTTTGTGTTATTTTTGTTTAATTTTTGTGTCTATTTTGTATCACTTTTGCGTCATTTTTGTGTGATTTTTGTGTTATTTTTGTGCCATTTTTGTGTCATTTTTGTGTAATTTTGTGTTATTTTTGTGTTATTTTTGTTTCATTTTGGTGTCATTTTTGTGTCATTTTTGTGTCATTTTTTTTATCATTTTTCGTCATTTTTGTGTCATTTTTTGTCATTTTGTGTCATTGTTTTGTCATTTTATTGTCATTTTTGTGTCATTTTTGTGTCATTTTTGTGTTATTTTTGTGTTTTTTTTGTAATTTTTGTCATTAAAAGGAATCTTTCGATTGTCTTGATTCAGTTGAATCATTCAACCAAGTAGGCTCATACCACAACAGAGTCATTTTTGTCATTTTTATCAATTTTGGTAATTTTTGTAATTTATGTCATTTTTATTATTTTTGAATTTTTTGTCATTTTTTTTAAATTTTGTCAATTTTGTCAATTTTGTCAATTCTGTCAATTTTGTCAATTTTGTCAATTCTGTCAATTTTGTCAATTTTGTCAATTTTGTCAATTTTGTCAATTTTGTCAATTTTGTCAATTTTGTCAATTTTGTCAATTTTGACAATTTTGTCAATTTTGTCAATTTTGTCAATTTTGTCAATTTTGTCAATTTTGTCAATTTTGTCAATTTTGTCAATTTTGTCAATTTTGTCAATTTTGTCAATTTTGTCAATTTTGTCAATTTTGTCAATTTTGTCAATTTTGTCAATTTTGTCAATTTTGTCAATTTTGTCAATTTTGTCAATTTTGTCAATTTTGTCAATTTTGTCAATTTTGTCAACTTTGTCAATTTTGTCAATTTTGTCAATTTTGTCAATTTTGTCAATTTTGTCAATTTTGTCAATTTTGTCAATTTTGTCAATTTTGTCAATTTTGTCAATTTTGTCAATTTTGTCAATTTTGTCAATTTTGTCAATTTTGTCAATTTTGTCAATTTTGTCAATTTTGTCAATTTTGTCAATTTTGTCAATTTTGTCATTTTTGTCAATTTTGTCAATTTTGTCAATTTTGTCAATTTTGTCAATTTTGTCAATTTTGTCAATTTTGTCAATTTTGTCAATTTTGTCAATTTTGTCAATTTTGTCAATTTTGTCAATTTTGTCAATTTTGTCAATTTTGTCAATTTTGTCAATTTTGTCAATTTTGTAAATTTTGTCAATTTCGTCAATTTTGTCAATTTTGTCATTTCTGTCAATTTTGTCAATTTGTCAATTTTGTCAATTTTGTCAATTTTGTCAATTTTGTCAATTTTGTCAATTTTGTCAATTTTGTCAATTTTGTCAATTTTGTCAATTTTGTCAATTTTGTCAATTTTGTCAATTTTGTCAATTTTGTCAATTTTGTCAATTTTGTCAATTTTGTCAATTTTGTCAATTTTGTCAATTTTATCAATTTTGTCAATTTTGTCAATTTTGTCAATTTTGTTAATGTTGTCAATTTTGTCAATTTTGTCAATTTTGTCAATTTTGTCAATTTTGTCAATTTTGTCAATTTTGTCAATTTTGTAAATTATGTAAATTTTGTCATTTTTGTTGCATTTTTGTGCTATTTTTGTGCTATTTTTGTGGCATTTTTGTGGCATTTTTGTGGCATTTTTGTGGCATTTTTGTTGCATTTTTGTGGCATTTTTGTCATTTTTAACATTTTTAACATTTTTTTCATTTTTGTCATTTTTGTCATTTTTGTCATTTTTGTCATTTTTGTCATTTTTGTCTTTTTTTAATTTTTGTCATTTTTGTCATTTTTGTCTTTTTTGTCATTTTTGTCATTTTTGTCATTTTTGTCATTTTTGTCATTTTTGTCAATTTTGTCATTTTTGTCATTTTTGTCATTTTTGTCATTTTTGTCATTTTTGTCATTTTTGTCATTTTTGTCATTTTTGTTATTTTTGTCATATATGTCATTTTTGTCATTTTTGTCATTTTTGTCATTTTTGTCATTTTTGTCATTTTTGTCATTTTTGTCATTTTTGTCATTTTTGTCATTTTTGTCATTTTTGTCATTTTTGTCATTTTTGTCATTTTTGTCATTTTTGTCATTTTTGTAATTTTTGTAATTTTTGTAATTTTTGTAATTTTTGTCATTTTTGTCATTTTTGTCATTTTTGTCATTTTTGTCATTTTTGTCATTTTTGTCATTTTTGTCATTTTTGTCATTTTTGTCATTTTTGTCATTTTTGTCATTTTTGTCATTTTTGTCATTTTTGTCATTTTTGTCATTTTTGTCATTTTTGTCATTTTTGTCATTTTTGTCATTTTTGTCATTTTTGTCATTTTTGTCATTTTTGTCATTTTTGTCATTTTTGTCATTTTTGTCATTTTTGTCATTTTTGTCATTTTTGTCATTTTTGTCATTTTTGTCATTTTTGTCATTTTTGTCATTTTTGTCATTTTTGTCATTTTTGTCATTTTTGTCATTTTTGTCATTTTTGTCATTTTTGTCATTTTTGTCATTTTTGTCATTTTTGTCATTTTTGTCATTTTTGTCATTTTTGTCATTTTTGTCATTTTTGTCATTTTTGTCATTTTTGTCATTTTTGTCATTTTTGTCATTTTTGTCATTTTTGTCATTTTTGTCATTTTTGTCATTTTTGTCATTTTTGTCATTTTTGTCATTTTTGTCATTTTTGTCATTTTTGTCATTTTTGTCATTTTTGTCATTTTTGTTATTTTTGTCATTTTTGTCATTTTTGTCATTTTTGTCATTTTTGTTATTTTTGTCATTTTTGTCATTTTTGTCATTTTTGTCATTTTTGTCATTTTTGTCATTTTTGTCATTTTTGTCATTTTTGTCATTTTTGTCATTTTTGTCATTTTTGTCATTTTTGTCATTTTTGTCATTTTTGTCATTTTTGTCATTTTTGTCATTTTTGCCATTTTTGTCATTTTTGTCATTTAAGTCATTTTTGTCATTTTTGTCACATTTTTGTCATATTTTTTTGTCATTTTTGTCACATTTTTGTGTCATTTTTGTCATTTGTGTCATTTTTGTAATTTTTGTCATTTTTGTCATTTTTGTTTTTTTTTGTCATTTTTGTGTCATTTTTGTCATTTTTGTTTTTTTTGTCATTTTTGTGTCATTTTTGTCATTTTTGTCATTTTTGTCAATTTTGTGTCATTTTTGTCACATTTTTGTCATTTTTGTCATTTTTGTCATTTTTGTCATTTTTGTCATTTTTGTCATTTTTGTCATTTTTGTGTCATTTTTGTGTCATTTTTGTCACATTTTTGTCACATTTTTGTGTCAATTTTGTCACATTTTTGTGTCAATTTTGTCATTTTTGTCACATTTTTGTGTCATTTTTGTGTCATTTTTGTGTCATTTTTGTGTCATTTTTATCTTTTTTGTGTCATTTTTGTCAATTTTGTGTCATTTTTGTCACATTTTTGTCATTTTTGTAATTTTTGTAATTTTTGTCATATTTGTGTCATTTAAATGTCATTTTTGTCTTATTTTTGTGTCATTTTTGTGTCATTTTTGTCATTTTTGTCATTTTTGTCATTTTTGTCATTTTTGTCATTTTTGTCATTTTTGTCATTTTTGTCATTTTTGTCATTTTTGTCATTTTTGTCATTTTTGTCATTTTTGTCATTTTTGTCATTTTTGTCATTTTTGTCATTTTTGTCATTTTTGTCATTTTTGTCATTTTTGTCATTTTTGTCATTTTTGTCATTTTTGTCATTTTTGTCATTTTTGTCATTTTTGTCATTTTTGTCATTTTTGTCATTTTTGTCATTTTTGTCATTTTTGTCATTTTTGTCATTTTTGTCATTTTTGTCATTTTTGTCATTTTTGTCATTTTTGTCATTTTTGTCATTTTTGTCATTTTTGTCATTTTTGTCATTTTTGTCATTTTTGTCATTTTTGTCATTTTTGTCATTTTTGTCATTTTTGTCATTTTTGTCATTTTTGTCATTTTTGTCATTTTTGTCATTTTTGTCATTTTTGTCATTTTTGTCATTTTTGTCATTTTTGTCATTTTTGTCATTTTTGTCATTTTTGTCATTTTTGTCATTTTTGTCATTTTTGTCATTTTTGTCATTTTTGTCATTTTTGTCATTTTTGTCATTTTTGTCATTTTTGTCATTTTTGTCATTTTTGTCATTTTTGTCATTTTTGTCATTTTTGTCATTTTTGTCATTTTTGTCATTTTTTGTCATTTTTTGTCATTTTTTGTCATTTTTGTCATTTTTGTCATTTTTGTCATTTTTGTCATTTTTGTCATTTTTGTCATTTTTGTCATTTTTGTCATTTTTGTCATTTTTGTCATTTTTGTCATTTTTGTCATTTTTGTCATTTTTGTCATTTTTGTCATTTTTGTCATTTTTGTCATTTTTGTCATTTTTGTCATTTTTGTCATTTTTGTCATTTTTGTCATTTTTGTCATTTTTGTCATTTTTGTCATTTTTGTCATTTTTGTCATTTTTGTCATTTTTGTCATTTTTGTCATTTTTGTCATTTTTGTCATTTTTGTCATTTTTGTCATTTTTGTCATTTTTGTCATTTTTGTCTTTTTTGTCATTTTTGTCATTTTTGTCATTTTTGTCATTTTTGTCATTTTTGTCATTTTTGTCATTTTTGTCATTTTTGTCATTTTTGTCATTTTTGTCATTTTTGTCATTTTTGTCATTTTTGTCATTTTTGTCATTTTTGTCATTTTTGTCATTTTTGTCATTTTTGTCATTTTTGTCATTTTTTGTCATTTTTGTCATTTTTGTCATTTTTGTCATTTTTGTCATTTTTGTCATTTTTGTCATTTTTGTCATTTTTGTCATTTTTGTAATTTTTTGTCATTTTTGTCATTTTTGTCATTTTTGTCATTTTTGTGATTTTTGTGATTTTTGTGATTTTTGTGATTTTTGTGATTTTGTGATTTTTGTGATTTTTGTGATTTTTGTGATTTTTGTGATTTTTGTGATTTTTGTGATTTTTGTGATTTTTGTGATTTTTGTGATTTTTGTGATTTTTGTGATTTTTGTCATTTTTGTGATTTTTGTCATTTTTGTCATTTTTGTGATTTTTGTCATTTTTGTCATTTTTGTGATTTTTGTCATTTTTGTCATTTTTGTCATTTTTGTCATTTTTGTCATTTTTGTGATTTTTGTGATTTTTGTGATTTTTGTGATTTTTTTCATTTTTGTCATTTTTGTCATTTTTGTCATTTTTGTCATTTTTGTCATTTTTGTCATTTTTGTCATTTTTGTCATTTTTGTCATTTTTGTCATTTTTGTCATTTTTGTCATTTTTGTCATTTTTGTCATTTTTGTCATTTTTGTCATTTTTGTCATTTTTGTCATTTTTGTCATTTTTGTCATTTTTGTCATTTTTGTCATTTTTGTCATTTTTGTCATTTTTGTCATTTTTGTCATTTTTGTCATTTTTGTCATTTTTGTCATTTTTGTCATTTTTGTCATTTTTGTCATTTTTGTCATTTTTGTCATTTTTGTCATTTTTGTCATTTTTGTCATTTTTGTCATTTTTGTCATTTTTTGTCATTTTTTGTCATTTTTTGTCATTTTTTGTCATTTTTGTCATTTTTGTCATTTTTGTCATTTTTGTCATTTTTGTCATTTTTGTCATTTTTGTCATTTTTGTCATTTTTGTCATTTTTGTCATTTTTGTCATTTTTGTCATTTTTGTCATTTTTGTCATTTTTGTCATTTTTGTCATTTTTGTCATTTTTGTCATTTTTGTCATTTTTGTCATTTTTGTCATTTTTGTCATTTTTGTCATTTTTGTCATTTTTGTCATTTTTGTCATTTTTGTCATTTTTGTCATTTTTGTCATTTTTGTCATTTTTGTCATTTTTGTCATTTTTGTCATTTTTGTCATTTTTGTCATTTTTGTCATTTTTGTCATTTTTGTCATTTTTGTCATTTTTGTCATTTTTGTCATTTTTGTCATTTTTGTCATTTTTGTCATTTTTGTCATTTTTGTCATTTTTGTCATTTTTGTCATTTTTGTCATTTTTGTCATTTTTGTCATTTTTGTCATTTTTGTCATTTTTGTCATTTTTGTCATTTTTGTCATTTTTGTCATTTTTGTCATTTTTGTCATTTTTGTCATTTTTGTCATTTTTCGTCATTTTGTCATTTTTGTCATTTTTGTCATTTTTGTCATTTTTGTCATTTTTGTCATTTTTGTCATTTTTGTCATTTTTGTCATTTTTGTCATTTTTGTCATTTTTGTCATTTTTGTCATTTTTGTCATTTTTGTCATTTTTGTCATTTTTGTCATTTTTGTCATTTTTTGTCATTTTTGTCATTTTTGTCATTTTTGTCATTTTTGTCATTTTTGTCATTTTTGTCATTTTTGTCATTTTTGTCATTTTTGTCATTTTGTCATTTTTGTAATTTTTTGTCATTTTTGTCATTTTTGTCATTTTTGTGATTTTTGTGATTTTTGTGATTTTTGTGATTTTTGTGATTTTTGTGATTTTTGTGATTTTGTGATTTTTGTGATTTTTGTGATTTTTGTGATTTTTGTGATTTTTGTGATTTTTGTGATTTTTGTGATTTTTGTGATTTTTGTGATTTTTGTGATTTTTGTGATTTTTGTCATTTTTGTGATTTTTGTCATTTTTGTCATTTTTGTGATTTTTGTCATTTTTGTGATTTTTGTCATTTTTGTCATTTTTGTCATTTTTGTCATTTTTGTCATTTTTGTCATTTTTGTGATTTTTGTGATTTTTGTGATTTTTGTGATTTTTGTGATTTTTGTGATTTTTGTGATTTTTTTTCATTTTTGTCATTTTTGTCATTTTTGTCATTTTTGTCATTTTTGTCATTTTTGTCATTTTTGTCATTTTTGTCATTTTTGTCATTTTTGTCATTTTTGTCATTTTTGTCATTTTTGTCATTTTTGTCATTTTTGTCATTTTTGTCATTTTTGTCATTTTTGTCATTTTTGTCATTTTTGTCATTTTTGTCATTTTTGTCATTTTTGACATTTTTGTCATTTTTGTCATTTTTGTCATTTTTGTCATTTTTGTCATTTTTGTCATTTTTGTCATTTTTGTCATTTTTGTCATTTTTGTCATTTTTGTCATTTTTGTCATTTTTGTCATTTTTGTCATTTTTGTCATTTTTGTCATTTTTGTCATTTTTGTCATTTTTGTCATTTTTGTCATTTTTGTCATTTTTGTCATTTTTGTCATTTTTGTCATTTTTGTCATTTTTGTCATTTTTGTCATTTTTGTCATTTTTGTCATTTTTGTCATTTTTGTCATTTTTGTCATTTTTGTCATTTTTGTCATTTTTGTCATTTTTGTCATTTTTGTCATTTTTGTCATTTTTGTCATTTTTGTCATTTTTGTCATTTTTGTCATTTTTGTCATTTTTGTCATTTTTGTCATTTTTGTCATTTTTGTCATTTTTGTCATTTTTGTCATTTTTGTCATTTTTGTCATTTTTGTCATTTTTGTCATTTTTGTCATTTTTGTCATTTTTGTCATTTTTGTCATTTTTGTCATTTTTGTCATTTTTGTCATTTTTGTCATTTTTGTCATTTTTGTCATTTTTGTCATTTTTGTCATTTTTGTCATTTTTGTCATTTTTGTCATTTTTGTCATTTTTGTCATTTTTGTCATTTTTGTCATTTTTGTCATTTTTGTCATTTTTGTCATTTTTGTCATTTTTGTCATTTTTGTCATTTTTGTCATTTTTGTCATTTTTGTCATTTTTGTCATTTTTGTCATTTTTGTCATTTTTGTCATTTTTGTCATTTTTGTCATTTTTGTCATTTTTGTCATTTTTGTCATTTTTGTCATTTTTGTCATTTTTGTCATTTTTGTCATTTTTGTCATTTTTGTCATTTTTGTCATTTTTGTCATTTTTGTCATTTTTGTCATTTTTGTCATTTTTGTCATTTTTGTCATTTTTGTCATTTTTGTCATTTTTGTCATTTTTGTCATTTTTGTCATTTTTGTCATTTTTGTCATTTTTGTCATTTTTGTCATTTTTGTCATTTTTGTCATTTTTGTCATTTTTGTCATTTTTGTCATTTTTGTCATTTTTGTCATTTTTGTCATTTTTGTCATTTTTGTCATTTTTGTCATTTTTGTCATTTTTGTCATTTTGTCATTTTTGTCATTTTTGTCATTTTTGTCATTTTTGTCATTTTTGTCATTTTTGTCATTTTTGTCATTTTTGTCATTTTTGTCATTTTTGTCATTTTTGTCATTTTTGTCATTTTTGTCATTTTTGTCATTTTTGTCATTTTTGTCATTTTTGTCATTTTTGTCATTTTTGTCATTTTTGTCATTTTTGTCATTTTTGTCATTTTTGTCATTTTTGTCATTTTTGTCATTTTTGTCATTTTTGTCATTTTTGTCATTTTTGTCATTTTTGTCATTTTTGTCATTTTTGTCATTTTTGTCATTTTTGTCATTTTTGTCATTTTTGTCATTTTTGTCATTTTTGTCATTTTTGTCATTTTTGTCATTTTTGTCATTTTTGTCATTTTTGTCATTTTTGTCATTTTTGTCATTTTTGTCATTTTTGTCATTTTTGTCATTTTTGTCATTTTTGTCATTTTTGTCATTTTTGTCATTTTTGTCATTTTTGTCATTTTTGTCATTTTTGTCATTTTTGTCATTTTTGTCATTTTTGTCATTTTTGTCATTTTTGTCATTTTTGTCATTTTTGTCATTTTTGTCATTTTTGTCATTTTTGTCATTTTTGTCATTTTTGTCATTTTTGTCATTTTTGTCATTTTTGTCATTTTTGTCATTTTTGTCATTTTTGTCATTTTTGTAATTTTTGTAATTTTTGTAATTTTTGTCATTTTTGTCATTTTTTGTCATTTTTTGTCATTTTTTGTCATTTTTGTCATTTTTGTCATTTTTGTCATTTTTGTCATTTTTGTCATTTTTGTCATTTTTGTCATTTTTGTCATTTTTGTCATTTTTGTCATTTTTGTCATTTTTGTCATTTTTGTCATTTTTGTCATTTTTGTCATTTTTGTAATTTTTGTAATTTTTGTCATTTTTGTCATTTTTGTCATTTTTGTCATTTTTGTCATTTTTGTCATTTTTGTCATTTTTGTCATTTTTGTCATTTTTGTCATTTTTGTCATTCTTGTCATTTTTGTCATTTTTGTCATTTTTGTCATTTTTGTCATTTTTGTCATTTTTGTCATTTTTGTCATTTTTGTCATTTTTGTCATTTTTGTCATTTTTGTCATTTTTGTCATTTTTGTCATTTTTGTCATTTTTGTCATTTTTGTCATTTTTGTCATTTTTGTCATTTTTGTCATTTTTGTCATTTTTGTCATTTTTGTCATTTTTGTCATTTTTGTCATTTTTGTCATTTTTGTCATTTTTGTCATTTTTGTCATTTTTGTCATTTTTGTCATTTTTGTCATTTTTGTCATTTTTGTCATTTTTGTCATTTTTGTCATTTTTGTCATTTTTATCATTTTTGTCATTTTTGTCATTTTTGTCATTTTTGTCATTTTTGTCATTTTTGTCATTTTTGTCATTTTTGTCATTTTTGTCATTTTTGTCATTTTTGTCATTTTTGTCATTTTTGTCATTTTTGTCATTTTTGTCATTTTTGTCATTTTTGTCATTTTTGTCATTTTTGTCATTTTTGTCATTTTTGTCATTTTTGTCATTTTTGTCATTTTTGTCATTTTTGTCATTTTTGTCATTTTTGTCATTTTTGTCATTTTTGTCATTTTTGTCATTTTTGTCATTTTTGTCATTTTTGTCATTTTTGTCATTTTTGTCATTTTTGTCATTTCTGTCATTTTTGTCATTTTTGTCATTTTTGTCATTTTTGTCATTTTTGTCATTTTTGTCATTTTTGTCATTTTTGTCATTTTTGTCATTTTTGTCATTTTTGTCATTTTTGTCATTTTTGTCATTTTTGTCATTTTTGTCATTTTTGTCATTTTTGTCATTTTTGTCATTCTTGTCATTCTTGTCATTTTTGTCATTTTTGTCATTTTTGTCATTTTTGTCATTTTTGTCATTTTTGTCATTTTTGTCATTTTTGTCATTTTTGTCATTTTTGTCATTTTTGTCATTTTTGTCATTTTTGTCATTTTTGTCATTTTTGTCATTTTTGTCATTTTTGTCATTTTTGTCATTTTTGTCATTTTTGTCATTTTTGTCATTTTTGTCATTTTTGTCATTTTTGTCATTTTTGTCATTTTTGTCATTTTTGTCATTTTTGTCATTTTTGTCATTTTTGTCATTTTTGTCATTTTTGTCATTTTTGTCATTTTTGTCATTTTTGTCATTTTTGTCATTTTTGTCATTTTTGTCATTTTTGTCATTTTTGTCATTTTTGTCATTTTTGTCATTTTTGTCATTTTTGTCATTTTTGTCATTTTTGTCATTTTTGTCATTTTTGTCATTTTTGTCATTTTTGTCATTTTTGTCATTTTGTCATTTTTGTCATTTTTGTTATTTTTGTCATTTTTGTCATTTTTGTCATTTTTATCATTTTTGTCATTTTTGTCATTTTTGTCATTTTTGTCATTTTTGTCATTTTTGTCATTTTTGTCATTTTTGTCATTTTTGTCATTTTTGTCATTTTTGTCATTTTTGTCATTTTTGTCATTTTTGTCATTTTTGTCATTTTTGTCATTTTTGTCAATTTTTTATTTTTACTATATATTTCCGAAGCAGACATTTTTCCTCAGTATAAATAAAAAATGCTATTCTCTAAATTTTTTCTACAGAAAATTAAATTTTTGTACATAGTCAGTTTCGACATGCCATCGATTGATTATGGCGTTTCTCAGATTCAAGAAATTGTGTAGATTCAAGGCAACTCAGGATTCTTAATGCTTTTTAAAATGAATCTTAAATTCTCTATTTTATCTGTTCGAAACCGGCTGAAATCGAAAATTTACTAATTTTTGGAGAAATTCATAACATTTCAGACAACGAAAGCAGTCAATTTGTTCTCA